>NW_021604635.1:7319527-7406688 GCF_004785775.1 Grammomys surdaster | reverse complement strand
TCTCTCTCTCTCTCTCTCTCTCTCTCTCTCTCTCTCTCTCTCTCTCTGTGTGTGTGTGTGTGTGTGTGTGTGTGTGTGTGTGTGTGTGTGTGAATTTAGGATGGAATCCATACCTAATACTGTTAAGTAATCTAAGAGCAAGATATTCATGGCTCTAATACATAAGCATCAGCATCAGTGTCATTATCAGTATCCATATCCATTTTGTAATCATATTTGTACTCATATTTATATTTTGACACAGCCATGTATTTAATGGGAGCAGTGAAAGTCATAAATCCAGCACAGCTGCTTGAAAAAGACCCAGCAAAAGCTGAGCCAAGTAATGCAATCACTGCCCCACAGTCTTCCACTTTTGGTCTTGATCTCCATGTACTGTATGCTTGGGAGGCTTTTAATATTTGTACAGCTTGGGAATATTGTATTGATAAGAAATTTCTTATGAATCATTTGTGCTTCTAAACTTCCCCAGAAAATCCTGACCATACTACCATTCCTGCTTTTAGAAAGATCTCCTTATATGGCCCACTTGTAGTTTTTCCTTATGTCCTGAAGGTTGAAACTTATACAAAGAGACCAGAGATCTCCTTGTGAGGCTCTGAGACCAAGATTCTCTTGGAACATCTGCCTTTGTACTTAGTCAGGAAGAACATATTTGGAACATAAACATAAAAAGATACACAAGATTCAGTGGACTAGAGGAGTTGGCAACAGATCATATTAGAAGACGCTTTCTAGTAGATGCTCAGGTGATTGTGTGACGTATAAGATTAGGGGCCAATACAAGCCACTTAAGGAAAAGATATAACAATGAAATTAGATCAGCTGGAGTTATTTCTGCCCTATACAAGAACTTATATCAATGGATAAAGAATGGTATGCATAAATGATAAAATAATGAAGTACTAGAAAAGTTAGCTTGTATAGAACCACAAATGAATACCAGTATTAGACGTATAAATGAATTCTACAAAATATAAATATTGTATTATGACAGAAATTGAATAGTAACTGCAGTAGTTCTGGCTTATACATATTTCTTGGGCCTAATGACAATTAGCACTTTGACTATTAAAAGTTGATAATATACTGCTTGGGACATGGTAATCTCCCCAGGCTGGCTTGGAGATTTTCTTTCTGTCTAATGTCCTTGAAACTGCAAGAGCTACCAGCCTGAGAATAGGCTGTCATGCTTTGAAAAATATGCCTCTAGATTCTTCAAAAATGGATTATGAGGTTGCTGAGGGCAAAATGATTGTAAAAGATAACCCTGTTCTGTCACAACTTATCAATGATGACTAAACATATGATGAAGAGGAAGATTAAACACATGTCCAGGACAAAAATGATATGATCTGTGTTTTGGAACAACATGAATCTATCCCTGCCTACTGATTTCTGTATAAATAAGGAAGCATCTCAGCTTTCATTCAGTCAGGGCGCATGATTCCTCTTGTTCCTATGTCTGATTCACACCTCCCTAGCAGACTCCTTATTTCCTTTGAAGAACATGGCCATCACTGGGGCTGGTCCACCACAGTATTATAATATTAGTATGCTAAATGACCATAAGAAGCAAATGAATCCTAATGACATATTTTGATATCCATAGAGCAGTAAATCATGTGACCCTCATGAGAGGGTCAAATCTTGCAGAAGATTAACAGAGATGCACAACTAGGCACATGGAAAGTGTAAGAAACTTTAGAGTCCTGAATCTGTTTCTTTATCACATGTTTCTCCTTAAGTCTCAATGACCTATACACAAGAGAGGAAAGAAGGCTTATAAGAATCAGAGATGGTGGGTAACTTCAAGGAGACAGTCTTTTCCAGTCAGAACAGAGAAAATGCGCTACAAACTCATAGAGAATGACAGCATGCAGAAGATCTACAGAAGCTCAAGACAGACAAAAATCCCAGTACAAAAGGAGAGAATGTGGCCACAAAGACTCACTCTATCCAAGAAGGCAAAATAAAATGAGGCAGTTGATAATTCAAGGTTGGTACTCTTGAGCTATCTCTTTCATCCTAATGTGACGCTGACCTTAAATGTTTTTCAAGGTTCACTCTACCAGTGTATCTGATACACAAGGGTACATGAAAGAGCACAGAGGAAACTGAAGTATGCCGAGTGTTATCACCAGAATACAATATGGTACTATCCTACCAAGAATAGTTGTAATATCTCATCTGGAATCTAAGAGTAGAGCTCAGTCGTAGCCTACTTATAGTGTGGGTAAGGCTTTGTTTCAATTTCTACTACCATACATGAAAAATATCACATGCCAAAGGATTTACTTCATCCCCTAACCCTTCTATTTTGAAGCCTTTATTTATTTGTTTGTTTGTTCGAGACTTAGTTTTTCTGTGTAACTAAGGCTGTTCTAGAACTCTCTTTGTAGACCAGACGAGTTTCAAACTCACAGAGATCTACCTGCCTTTGCCTCCCAAGTGCCAGGATTAAAGGTACGAAAGCATTATTTACCTTGTGATTGAAAGAAAGTTAATGATTTCTCAGTTTATTTTAAATCTCTCATTTCATAACACCTAAATCTTTTAATATGTGTTAACTAAAACTTGTAAAGCATGTCAATACTATTGATCTTGAAGTAATAAGAAGTATAATATTTCTGTAAATATTGATAGCCAAAAAGTACATAAGGAAGAGACTCAGTATATGCACTAGAAGTCTTGAACATGTCATATGATGTAACACAGACTAGAGCATGGGGCATAAGGGCTCTGACATACAGGTTAAGTGTTTCTACCATTCATCATTTAATTACTTTATTGTATAGAATCCCATAGTTATTTTTGTGTTGGTGTAGAAATTGATTTTTCAACTCCAAACTTTGTTAGACAAGTTCACATACTATTTATTCCTGTGATGTATAAAATAGTTTCATGCAATGCCAAGCATGTAGTGAGTCTTCAGTAAATAATTTCATACAATTATGACCTTATGACAATAGATGACTAAGGCACTTGGCTCTAGATGTCAATCATCCATTTCTCTAATATTTTTCTACTTATCTTTAATGCCTGATAGAAATGCATTACTGTATGCTAATATGTTTGTATAATTTTGAATCTTTGTAATGTAATCCCAAATCTTCTTGATTAAATAATATACTAAATGCAAAAGTCCATTCTAATTTCTCTAAGCCATCTCCACTTCATCTAATAATTTTATTTGAATTTTAAAATGCTGACGCCTATCAAAGGAAGACATTTAATCCATTTTATGCTCGAAAAATCCTTCTATCTTTTCTTAGCTAATTTTAGTTGAGATCATCAAATCAAGCATCTTCTGTGTATCCAACATGAATGAATATCCAGATTGAGATACATAAATTTTTATAAACATTTAAAACATGACATGTGGAAATAATTGAATTCCATTATCCAATAGAATTTTATTAGAACATGCTTTAAAGCTATTATTTGACAACTAGCAAATGAATTTAAATATATTTAAATATAGATTAGACTACTACATATAAAAGTAAAAGCCATTTCTCCAACATTTGCTTCTATAACTTTACCCTTACTTACAATTTGTAGCTAAGCAATATTTTTCTTTTAAGAATGAAAAAATAGAGACATTCATCTTAAAGATAATAGAGTAAGTAATTATTGTAAAGTATATCTTTGATCTTTATTTTCCAGAAAATATTACTGTTAGATATCATTATTTTCATTATTTGGAACCAAATGTCAGAATCAATCATTATCAAACACCTTGACTCTATAATTACTTTTACTTTGTAACCTTTACTATATTTCATCTACCTTATATATTAATTTTATATCCACTATTTATCTCTACTTTTCTCTCAACTGATATTTTTACCTCCTTCCATTTGTCTTTGAGTACTGTTCTATTTTATAGGTCTTCGTGGTTCCAACTCACAAAATAATAGAGAGCATCTATTCCTTAGCATCCTGCAACTTAAAAAAAAGCATACATATCATTTTTGTTTTCTTCAAACAAGAATTAGCTGTAGAGTAGTCAGAGCTTACTAGGGAAGAATCTTGCATCTCCACTTAACACTGAAAACTGCATCTCCAGAATCTATCCATGCTTAGAGATGTTTCTTCCTTTAAGTTCAGAGGAGGATGGGTACTGTCAGTAATACTTTAATCTTTACACCAAAACTTAAACCTTTAAAAACCTTCAAATTAATAGTTGAATAAAATAAGGACTGATTAATTTACTTTGTCTTGTTTGCTAATCTGTGAAGGATTTGATCAGATGAAGGCCATGGGTATCCATTTAATTTTTCTAGTAATATCCATACAGTGTTTGATACAATTATATAATAATATTAAATGTAAAATAACTCAGATTTAATGATTATGGTGAGCTAACATATTTTCTACTAATTTAAGATTTATAAAGAATTATAATTATATACTTAACTGAGCAAAATGTTATGCCACTGAGGATACACAGCCAGAGATACATATTTGCCAAACAACTAACACTGAATATTTTAATGAAAGAACATGAAAGCTATACATTTTATTGCTTCTTCAGGAAGATACCTTATTATGCTAATCATAAAGTAAGATCAAGGTTATTAATGCCATTTTAGGCTATTCATTGAAAATGTGGAAATATACAGTGATAGCAGGTAACTAAGAGCCTTGAGTAACAGTCCCGGAAGAGAGATCTCATCTCAATCTATCAAAGAATGCAGTGCTTCCAGGCTACATGAAAGAAGATTTATCTTTTGCAACTTCAATGATTATAATATATGATGATAACATAGCATCTCCTAAGGATTTATAAACATTTCTTGTACATGTGTGACTCATAGCAACAATCACTTGCTGCACTACTTCCCATACCCTATGTAGTAATAAGAAAAATTTGATGCAAACCAATTGCTAATGAGCTTGAAGACTCAATGTAACAGAAAAATGTCATGCACAAATAAAGAAATCAAATGTCTAAGTGTTAAAAATTACCTGATGCAACACATATTTTAAAAAGGTGGTAAATAAGCAAACATACAAGCCTATGTGCATGTAAGAGAGAGACAGAGGCAGAGAGACACAAACAGATAGAAGCCAAAATTGATATTGAACATCATTTTATCTGCAATTGGTCTACCTTGAACTCTACTCATGAAGAATGCTTCATATATTCACTTTACCCTTGAAACATAGGTAAGATAAATGTTGGACATTCACAGATACGGTACATGAACCAGAGAGATGACATTAAAGGCTCCTATGTTTAAAGGTGGGTAAAGTACTACTTTAAAAAAGTTGAATAGGTTACCAAAACAAGCAGATGTTTTTGTTAGTTTTTTGAGAATTTTGTATATTGTATTTTTATCATACTCATGTTCATCCCACCCTCAATTTTCCCAGATCTATTTCTCTTTCCTTACTAACCTAACATTATATCCTGTTATCATTTTTTTAACCTATCAATTATAGTTGGTGTTATCCCATATTCTATTGGATATGGGGCCTTCACTGGAGTATGCTCAATCTGCAATGGGTTATAGTCTAAAAGAAATTGGCTCTCTCCATACATAGTTTTCAATTGTCCATAGTCATATCACTATGGGTAGGATTTCATGCTGCACTTTTACCTAGCTTGAGTATAAAAAGGTCCTGTGCATACTGTATCAACTGCTGTTACTTGTATGTGTAAATACCCTGCTGTGATCAGAGAACACTATTATTCTTTATAGTCATCTACCATCTCTGACTCTTAAAATGCTTCTATCTCTACTTCTGAAATGATCCCTGATTCCTGAGAGCAGAGGGTATGAAAATGATAACCCCAATGAAGATAAAATATCTGTATAAAAGAGATACAAGACATCTGCAAATTAAGTTTTCTTTTTTGTCTCGAAAAATTTTTATTTAATTATTTTATTTATTTACATTTTAAATGTTGCCCTGCCTCCCTGTGCCACTTCCCAGAGTTCTTCATTTTATCCCCCATCATCTTTTCCTCTGAGAGTTTACTCTCACCAATCCCCAACTATACCCCCAGCATCCTCATTCCTTTCTGTAGGAAGTTTCTACAGAATTAGACACTTCTTCTCTTGCTGAGGCCAAACAAAGTAGTCTTCTGCTACATAAGTTCCAGGGCTCACATGTGCCCTTTGGTTAGTGGCTTAGTCTCTGTGAGTTCCCAGGTGTCTGGGTTATTTGACACTGTTTTTCTTTCTATGGGGCTACCATCCCCTTCAGCTCCTTCAGGCCTTCCCCTAAGTCTTCTATAGGAGTCCCTGACCTCAGACAATTGTTGGCAGTAAGTATCTGCATTGGTCTCATTCAGCAACTGGTAGAACCTCTCAAAGGACAGTCGTGCTAGGCTCCAGTCTGCAAGCACAACATAGTATCTATAATAGTGTCAAGGTTTAGCACCTGCCCATGGGATGGATCCCAAATTGGTTCAGTCACTAGATGAACTTTCCTTCAACCTCTGTTCAGTTTTGTGCCAGCATTTCTTTTAGACAGGAACAAATATGTCTCAAAAAGTTTGAAGGTGGGTTGGTGATCCCATCCTTCGACTGGGGATCTTGTCTATCTACTGGAGATAGTCTCTTCATATTCTACATCCCCACTGTTGGGCACTTCAGCTAAGGTCATCCCCATTGAGACTTGAGAGCCTCTCACATTCCAAGTCTATGGGACTTTCTAGATGTTCCCTCTGGCCAATACCCCCAGTAGCTGCATATTTCCATTCATTTTTCTGACCCTCAGGGCTATGCTCCTGTCTCCCCAGTACATGATCCTCCCTACTTTTTACCTTTCCATCCCCGTTCCCAGATCACTCCATCCCTCTGATTATTTTGTTCCACTTCTAAATGAGATTAAAGTGTCCTCACTTAGGCCTTCCTTCTTGTTAAACTTCTTATGGTCTGTGGGTTGTATCATGGGTATTCTATACTTTTTGGCTAATATCCACTTGTTAGTGAGTACATACCATGCATATTCTTTTGAGTCTGTGTTACCTCACTCAGGATAATATTTTCTAGTCCTATCCATTTCTCTGTAAAATTTATGATGTGCTCTTTTTTTAGTAACTGAACAGTATTCCATTGTGTAAATAAACCACATTTTCTGTATCCATTCTTAGGTTGAGGGACATCTGGCTTATTTTCAGTTTCTAGCTACTAAAAATAAGGCTACTATGGACAGAGTCAAACATGTGTCCTTGGGGTGTGGGAGAGCATCTTTTGGGTATATGACCATGTGCAATATATCTGGTTCAACAGGTAGATCTATTTCCAATTTTCTGAGGAATGATCACATTAATTTCCAGAGATTTTGTGCCAGTTTGCACTCCTACCAGCAACAGAGAGGTGTTTCTCTTTCTCCATATCCTCTCCAGCATGTGCTGTCACTTGACTTTTTGATCTTCACTGTTTTCATTGGTGTATGGATGAATCTCAGGGTCATTTTGATTTGCATTTTCCTGATGACTAAGAATGTTGAACATTTCTTTAATTGCTTCACCATCTGAAATTTCTCTGTTGCGCATTTTCTGTTTAGCTCTGTACTCCAGTTTTTTTTTTAATTAGGCTATTTTGTTTTTGGAGGTTAATTCCTTGAGTTCCTTAAATATTTTGGATATTAGCCCTCTATTGTATGTAAGTTCATTGAAGATCTTTTCTCCATATGTAGGTTGCCATTTTGTCCTATTGACAGTGTCTTTTGGTTTACAGAAGTTTCTCAGTTTCATGAGGTCCGATTTATCAATTGTTGATCTTAGAGGTTGAGCCATTGGTGTTCTGTTCAGGAATTTTTCCCCTGTGCCAATGTGTTCGAGTTATTTCCTACTTTGTCTTCTATTAGATTAAGTGCATCTGGTTTTATTTTGAGGTCTTTGATCCTCTTGGATTTGACCTTTGTGAAGCTGATAAATGTGGATCAATTTACATTCTTCTATGTGCTGACTGCCAATCAGACCAGCACCTCTTGTTGAAGATGTTTTCTTTTTTCCACTGTATCATTTTGGCTTCTTTCTCAAAGATCAAGTGGCAATAAGTGTGTGCATTTATTTCTGAATCTCCCATTCTATTCCGTTGATCGACCTACCTGTCTCTGTACCAGTACTATGGTGGCTTTAACATTACTGCTTTGGAGTACAGCTGGAGGTCAGGAATGATGGTTACCCCAGAAGTTCTTTTATTTTTCAGGATTGTTTTGACTATCCTGGGTTTTTTGTTTTTCCATATGAAGTTGAGAATTGTTCTTCCCATGTCTGTGAAGAATTGGGTTGGAATATTGATGGGGATTACATTGAATCTATAGATTGCTTTAGGCATAATGGCCATTTTCAGTATATTAATCCTACCAATCCATGAGCCTGGGACATATTTACATTTTCTGAGACCTTTGATTTCTTTCTTCAGGACCTTTAAAGATCTTCTCATACAGATCTTTCACTTGCTTGATTAGAGTTACACTCAGATATTTTATATTATTTGTGGCTATTATGAAGGATATTGTTCCCCTAATTTCTTTCTCAGCTCATTTATCATCTGTATATGTGAAATAAATCACTGCTACTGATTTATTTGAGTCAATTTTATGTGCAGCTCCTTTAAGGAAGTTGTTTATATGATGTTGAACAAAACTGTCTTTTCCTCTCTGGATACTGTTCTAATGTTTCTTATATTTCTTATGGAATGACTTGTGAATTTCTTTAAAAACATTCTTCTCTTCTGTACTTTCCCATAATATAAACACAGAGAAATATAAAAACATACTACTATGTAAGTATAACTTAGCGTATAAGTCCTTTACTTGCATATACATTTTGCCTTATACTAGTTATATGATTAATGGTTAGTAGTTAATAAATATTATAATATTTATGTTATATAAACTATTTGCTTATGGTTATATTTAATATAGGTATAGAGTATATTATTGTCTACACATATGATATATACAAATATGATCATTTCTATATACAAGAAATTAATACAATTTTCATTTTTGTTCCAACAGCAGTTCTTCACTTTTACAAAGCTTGTTAAGGAAAAGAGTGATTTTTCCAACAAATGACAGCACATGGTAGACAAGCAATGTCTGAGGTTTGGTATGTAATAGTAATCAATGATAAATCCTTTACTTAACATGTTTGTGGTCCTGGCTTCAGGATAAATGGTACATACACTCAAGACAAATTACCTAAGTGTGGACAATGGGCTTAGAATTATTTTCTGCTTAACCTGGAACACCTGCTAACAGCAAGACAAGTGTCACTGCTAACATTTATTTGGCAAGGTTGCTTAATTACTAGTTCCTGGTGAGTGGCTATTTCTTGCCAGTCAAATAGTTTCTTCTCTCTATGTTTCTTGTATATTATATTTATTTTTAGATATTTAAATTATTCTTAATAATTGAAGGTTGTATTGCTTTACAAAATGTTCACACACTACTCTTTGATAAAGTACATAAATACATTATGAGATTGATAAACAGAGACTAATTACTTTTTGCCACCATCTCTCAGGATACGGAGCCATTTGAAGGAATCATAGTAAGAGCTATGAAGAACAGTAAGCATTCATGGAGGTGTTTGTTTGTTTCTTGTTTGTTTGTTTGTTTTTTAACAACAGCGCTACTGTGTCTGTGAAAGAATCCCCAAAGATGCCACAAGAAACTTCTACAGCTGATAAATACCCTTAGAAAATTAATGGGATACAAACTTAAAGAACAAAAATGTTTTTATATGTAAAAAACAAACATAGAAATCTGGGAAACAATATTTTTAATTTCTTGGAGTAACTCTAAGTAAAAGTAAAAAAGACACTGAAAAGAGGATTTACAAATATAAAAATAGTAAGACCTCTTATGATCATGGACTGATAGGATTAATATTGAAAAAATGGTTAACCAACCAAAAATAATATACAGATTTCATCTTAGATATCTACAGAAACACACACACACACACACACACACAATCAGAATACCGAGAACAATCCTGAACAATAGAAATTTGTCAGATCTATCACTGTCCCTGCTTTGAGGCTATGCTACAGAGCTATAGTAATAAAAACAGTATAGAACTGCGATTAAAACCATGGTAATTAATGGACTAGAATGGATTACATGAACATTAATTCACATTCATGTAAATTTTGTTTGTTTCTTTAGAAAAAATTGAAAATTCACACTGGAAACAAAACATTATCTTCAATAATCAGTGTTGGTTTAACTGACTAACTTTATGTAGAAAAAATGAAAAATACATCCTCCTATAAAAATCTTAACTCCAAATAGATGAAGAACATCAACATAAGACCATGTGCCCTGAAAATGATAAACGAGAAATTAAGGAGTTCATTTGAACTATTGGCACAAGAAAATGCTTTGTGAGAATCTCAATATACCAATCATTAAGACCAACTATTAATAATGGGGGACCTAGTGAGACTATAACGTTTCTGCATAACAAATATCATTATGATTATAGCAAAGAGGCAGCCTACAGAATGGGGAAGACTCTTTATCAAATTTGTGGCTGATGGAGTGTTAGTATTTTTGACTTTCCTGGGACCTCAATAAAACTTAACATCAAGAAAACAAATAACCCAGCATAAAAGGAAATTTTGGGCTAAAAAGAATATTCCAAAGCATTTAGCTATCAAGGAAGTGAAAAGTAAAACCACTCAAGTCAGTATGGCCAACATTAATTAAATAAATGACAATGGATGCTGGCAAAGATGCAGAAAGACAGGAATATATATTCATTTCTAGTGGAAGTGAAAACTACTGTAGTCACTATGAAAGTCAGTGTAGATGTTCTGCAACAAGATTAAAATAGACCTACCATAAGATCTAGCTTTACAAGTCTTAGGCACAAACCCAAAAGACTCCCTATTTTAGCTATGTTCATAAATGTTCATTGCTGCTCTATACATGAAAGCTAGAAATCTAAAATGGTCTAGATGTTCATCAACTGAGAAGTAGAAAATAAAAATCTGTACATTTACACTATGGAATAGTATTCAGATGTTAAGAAAAATACCTTGAAATTATCAGGTAAATGTAGAGCTAGTAACAATTATCCTAAGCAAATCTACATAGATCTAGAAATACAAACATTGCATGTTTTATTTATACATGAATGTTTGTTTTTAATTTATACTTTAGATATATGTGTTTCATTTATAATATCTACAGAGGCACTTGGTAAGGGACTCTAGCAAAGAAAATGTACTCATAATGAAAATAAATAGGTTATAGTGCTATGAAAAGTAGAGAGGAGACTAGAGTAATAAAATTAAATGGAGAGCAGGTTGGTAGACCTGGAAGGAAGATTGAACATGGAGAGTAATATCTTTAACTAAAGTTCTTTTGAAAAGATAATTGGAAAGATATTACTGTAGAGGCTTCCTAAAATACATGCACATACAAAAAAATTAAATGAAATTATTATGTAATAAGGAGATAATATCCCATCTAGAGACCATATCCCCAAGTACTAATAATGGCTTATATAGTTTTGAGTCACTGGTACTAGGGCTCTCATAAGCCCTCAAAGCATTATTGGTTATGACTGATGGTATGATTACTCAACACAACTTGATAGTAAAACCCTTCTGTTGAATACACAGCATAATCTGGCCTAGAACATTAAAAATGTTTAACCAATAATCAATTGGAAATTTCACTCCTACTAGATAGCATTATTCTTATTAGAAGTTGTTCTTAATGAGATATACCCATAGATTACTTAATTTCTCAACCTTCATAAGAGAAGTTTCTTTTCTTTTTCAGTAGATGACAATTATCAGATAGACACAATTGGACAAAGTGCCAAGATTGAGAGACTTTGGAATACTCAGCTCTGAATAGGATATAGTTGTCAAATCTTTTCCTTCAAGGTTCAAGAATCAATGCAGAAGAAAATTTATTTGAGCTATAGGAGATGGATGAATTTAAGGAAACATAATTTATCAGCTACAACAGGAGAGATGCACACATGAAATTATAGAGACTGTGGCAGAAGAGCAGGACCTGCACAAGTTCCAGCAAGGCAACATCCTAACACAGGAGGAGAGAACATGTGCTAAGTTCCACCCCAAACCAAAAAGTCATTTTCAAATAAAATCTGCTGGGAGAAGGAGAATGAATTTTCTTTATTGGGGTGGCGCTGGGTGTGGTAACCAAACACCAGACCAGGCTCCATTCTAAGGAATAGTTGGCCAACATAAATACAAACAAGAAATTGAGTAAGTATGAATGTGGGCAATGATTTTGAGTGAAGTTGGTGGAGAAGGAAGAATTTGTCCAAAATGTATTGTATAAAATTCTCAAATGATAAAAACATTTAAAAAAATAACCAAAATTGCAGCTTTGTGAGATGTCTCTGGGTACAGGTACCTCACAAGCTTTATATTATAAATTCAGTATCTGAGAGCAAGAAAGAGAGAGAGAAGTGGCTCCAGAAAATGTTTCTTTGGCCTCCTCAAAGAATGCATGAACTCATATACATATATCTTGCACATGTGCACATAATAATAGTAAATCTTTAAAAGCAGTCATTTAAAAATCAAAGTATTCATGTAAAAATAGGCATACATTAGACATTCATTTTTGTTATTATAGTTGACTGTGGATTGAGTTGCTGATGTGAGGAATCTTCTGCCACTCAAGGTCTTAGAAGAAATCTCGATGGTGCAAATAACGTTCTAAGTGCCCTAGTTCAACAGTAAGAGCCCAAGCTTAAGATCAAGAGGTTCTCTCTTCAGCTGACACCCCTTGATCAGTCCTGAACTATGAAAGAATCAACAAGTAAAATAATACAAGAAGTCCAGTTTATAGTTGTCTGAAAGTATCCTCCAGTCATCAAATTCACGTTAACCTTTTCTCAGAGACCCTTAATGAGAGACAACTCCTTTAATGATGTTTCTGAAGAACAGCACATGATTGGATGTTCCTTGACAAGCCACTGTGGCCTTCCATAAGTTGAAGTTCCCATTGTCAGAGTGCTCTAGACACTAAAAATAAAAGCAAACACACAACATGCTTACCAAGTATAGTAAGATTATTTATATTTTTCATGTAAAAAATGCCTCATAGACCTAGTGGGGTTTTTTATGTTGGTTGTCCACTAAAAAGAAACAGTAGGCAAAATGATCAAGGAAATACTACATATTTTTAAAATGGTGCTTCTACTTCAGATATCAGGTGCCTTGTGCTAGACTAGCCACACCAAACATCAATGTCTATTAAATTTACTAAGATAGAAATCGACTTTATGTGACAAGAAGCATCTGGAGTGCCTTTTATGCAATAAGAACACTATCACAATTGGGAGAGAGGTATTGTTAAAGTTTCATATAACTAAGAAACAAAAGATGTTAGCTTTCACATTTAAAATGCTGTGGGGTTTTTTTTGCCCTGTAGCTTTAGGGTGAGTAAAAAAACTAAGTGTTGCTGATATAAAAACTACTGACCTTGCTGAAAGGTAAATTCCAAGAAACTATAGCAAAATGTTTAAATAAATTATTTTTGAATGAGGACCTATTTGTTCAGTGCAGTTTTATGCCTCAGGCTACAAGTTCCCAGAACTGGGCTAGTAAGATGTCTAGTTTCTGCTAAAATAAAAGTATGAGATGAATTGTGTCAAGAGAAACCCTAGTTTATGTGTTATTCTCTTACTAACTCATAGAGTTTTCTTTATGAAATGTAGTGCCTGAGGATATACCAAGATACAGATTGAAGTATTTCCCTGGACAATTCCAAGCAAACAAAGGAAAAATGAGACAAAACAGCAATACGACTATATTGTCTTACAAACATAAGGAAGCTTGTTCTCTTTTCTTTACTTCTTCCAGGAGAGAATTCCCAAATTTTTATCTTACAAATATAAATAAAAAGTTTATCTTCTTTTAAAATACTAAGTGTTCCACAGCCTGTTATGGGATCTACTTAATTCTAGCATAACTCACACACCAGATCAATGCCAAAGACAAAAATTTATTATAAACAAGCTGATACTGAATAATCAGGGACACAGAATAGATTCAGAAGCTAAACTGCAATAAAGAGCCAGAATATCACAGCATATTTAAGCTTACAATTCCTAAACATCTATGTCAAGTTATTGAAACATACTCTACCAATCAAGATAGGACTTGGTTCCTAAGCCTGGGAACATGAGCGCAATTCTACCCTGATAGCAAGATGGAGATGTTGTCTGTGAGATGGTTAAACTCGGACTGTTGCCTTTTTATAAGTTGTCCCTGAGATAACTGGTCTCATACAACTGTCTCCTCACAACAGAAATTTTTCACTTATTGGGAAGTTTCCAGCTCGCCTAGTGCTGGAACCTTGAACTTAGTTTTCTTCTATTTGATTTGTTCCCAATATTACCCAAGTTCTTTGATCTTTTTTTTTTCCCAGTGGAAAATAGTTTCTTCTTTCATTCCATACATCTTGAACACAATTTCTCCTCCCTCAACTCTTCCTAAATACACTCTCCCCTACATTCGCTCCCTCTTTGTTTGTGTTCATAAAGGAGGAGACTTCCAAGAAGCAACAACCAATATGACAAAATAAAACACAACAAGAGAAAGTGGAAGCTCTCATATTGAGGATGAATAAAAAGCCAACAAAAGAAAAGAGTTTCAAGAGCAAGCAAAAGAATCAGATACAAATCTTTTCCTACTATTAAGAATACCACAAAATGCCAAGCTAACAGCAATAACATATGTACAAAGGACCTGGTGCAGGACCAGGCAGGCTCTGTGCTTGCTGCTTCAATCTCTGTGAGCCCATATAAACCTTGCTTAGTTGATCCAGTGGGCCATGATCTCCTAGTGTATTCCATCCTCTCTTACTATTACCTTCCCTCACCTCTTCAACAGGGTTTTGATATCTTGCTAAATGCTAGCCCAAACTAATATATAAGTTAATACATAAGTTAATAGAGTCTAGCCTAAGTTAGTTTAGTCTAATTTAGTTAATAGTAATTAATTTTACTGTTTAAATACTCTATCTTTTTCTTATTTGCATTATTTAACTCCAATTAATCCTGTATATTTTTATCAACAAAGGGAAATAGAGCCAAGGAAATTTTCTGGATGGTTTTAAACATCTATCATTGGGGATAGGACCTGCAATAACCAGCCAAGTTTGCCCGAGACTTTACCTACGTTGTCACTGAATTCATCACATCTATGGAGCCTCCTCACCCCTATGGGAACTGAAAGCTGATCACCTTAGCAGTAACTGGGCACATGGACAAGATTGCACTGTCTGGAAACAGTCTCAGCTCTTCACCTTCTATCCCTTCAACTAGATTTTGCAGCAGCTTTCATGTGGTAGTGATACTGGGTCAGAATGGGTGATGGAGAGGAAGAAGAGGAAAACTATGTGTCAGTACGGATACAGGTTTCTTCAAGGTCAGAGTGTCTACTAAATTATTCATCTTGCATGTGCACTTAGATCATTTGCTCAAATTGTGAGTACAGTTGAAATATTAAGAGTCTCAGCATATCAATGCAGACTTTAATGTCATCTTCTAATCAAGGATCAAACTTTCCAAAAATGGTTTCTCTTTAAGAAGTGTAAAGCTTCCCATGTAAATAGTGTGTTTCATCAAGGAAAAAAATAGCAAATTTCATAGTTCACTTTTTGGCACATATGAAGGAACATCTTTATTTATTGTGAAAGTCTTGTTAGTATAGAAGAACAGCATAAGCTATAATATACTGCTGCTTAGGGAAGATTCATTCCAGGTTAGAATTAAGCTCTAAATACAATCGACTCTGTTAACCTACACCTATGCTCAATCTATGTCATGAGGAAATCCTTTCTCAGTTCTAGATACATTATGCAAAGAAATACGAGTGTAGACAATCATGAGTTATTTATGAGGTTACTGTTAAAATACGAAGCATAAAAATGACTTCTCTTACCTCAGATGGCTATTGTTGGATGAAAAAAAAAATGACCCTGGGGTGTTGTCTCTTCTGCAGATTCTTGAGTTTGATAACACCAGTTCTTCACATAAAGCTCATTGATAAGACAATAATTATTCAATTAAAAAGCTGAGCTAGAGTGATTGTCTTAGGGTTTACATTGCTGTGAAGCGACACCATGACCAAGGCAGTTCTTATAATGGACAACACTTAATTAGGGCTAGCTTACACATCCAGAGGTTCAGTCCATTATCATCAAGGTGCACAGCATGGCAGCGTGCAGGCAGACATGGCACTGGAAGGGCTGAGAGTTCTACATCTTGTTCCAAAGGTAAATAGGAGAAGACTGACTAGGCATCTAAGAACAAGATCTCTCGAAGCCCACCTCCAAATCGTGCCTCTTCCTGCACCAAACATATTCAAACTACCATAGTGACTAATGATATCAAAGGGATAGGAACCTTGACTTGATAGCACCAAATGTAGTTTAAAAATATTAAGTATATCTTTAAGAAATATACAGTCACCAAGTAGACTAGCCATTAGTGACAGAGACACAGCTAGTTATGCACATGTGAACCTGTCAAAAGAAAAATATTGAAGTATATGTTCCAGGTAATACAACAGTACCCTGTTTTAAATTTTTTTTCTAACTAGTTCTTGCTATTTAGAAAAACAAGAAGTTTAAAAAATAGCCCTGAACCAAGGTTTATTAGAGACTCAATCCTGACTCTTTTCCTTGAATTATCACACATAGACATGTCAGAGGTCTACAAACAACAGTCTGAGTGTCCTTGAGAGGAAAAAAAAATCATACAATCTTTCTGCAAAAATTTCTTTATCTGTAGAATAAAGAGGTAGGTGTTAAAGTTTCTTCAAATTATTAGGTTAAATATAATAAATTGGAAAATAAATCAGCCCAGAATATTACGTCAAGAGCATTGATGTAGCATTGCATTATAAAATCTATAAATGTAAAAGACTGAAACATTAAAGCTCCTTAGATCTATCAAGGAAGAAAGGTCAGGAAACACACTACTAACCCCAAAAATTGAATTGATAAGGTTATAATTGAACAGAAAAAAAAAACAGAAACTGGAATTTGGAAGGAGATTTGCACTGCAATAGAATTGCTGGTGTGTAGCAGCATACAGCCCTGCCTAACAATGCATTCAGGATAAGCTAGTCACAGGGAATCCTCCCATTCCTGTGAGTTTTACCTCTAGAACCATTATGAGGTTCACACTAGGGAAATCCCTAAAGTTTCCAGGTAAAGAAGAAAGAGAAAACAACCATTTGAAATGCACTAACTGTCTTTGTCTTTTTGCCACTCTCAGGAGAGATCACTGTGCTAGAGTAGTCTTGGTTATATAAGAACCCACCTGACACAGCTGATGAAAAATGCCCACCTCCAGATAGATTGCATTCTTCTTGGCCACAAACTACAGATTTCCAGTTTTGGCTCCTGTAACAGAGAAAAGGAAAGTATATACTTCCAGGCGTAAGTCCCAAATAAGAGATAAAACAACCAAAACAACACAAGGAAAGTTCGAAGTCTGCAAGTAAATGCTCATCAAAAATCTGAAAGCTAATCATAAGATTATACAAAACTTCTCCTTCTCCACATTCAAACACTGCATCACCGAAAGCTTTTTTGTTGCAGTACTTTTTATACATTGTATCAACAGAAACCCAAGGCAAGATAGAAGTTGATGAACATATTGAAGAGATTAAGAAAACTCAAGTAAGTGTAACTTGCATGCTTAGAAACTGAAAATAGAAGATGTGTAGAATGCTCAATTAAAACAGAAGGTAGAAAAGTCAATGAAGCCAAAATTAGTACTAAAGAAAGAAAAACCAAGTAAAAAGTAATTAATTATGAGATCTCAACAATCAAGTGTTCACGTTAAATCACAAAATGTCTATTATACTACTGTTGCACGCATCAAATAAATAGAGAAAACAAACCCTTTAAGCTTCTAGCTTCAGATACAGGGAAATAAAAGCTGATCCAATTAGAGACAGGAAATCAGAGAAGACAAATAAAATTAATGGTCTCTCTTAAAAGCAATAACATTGAAAAATCCCCAGTCAAGGTAACTTAAGAAAAATGTTGAGAAGACACAAATTACATGTACAAACGAGGACAAGATCTACATAAACCTTAAGGATACTCAAACAATGAACTAAAAGGCAAGTTGTGGATGGGTGTGTAAGCCTAGATAAATTGTACCAATTCTTTGAAAAGAACAATCTGCAAGAAAACCAAAAAGACAAGTTACACAAATAGTTCCAACAAAGTAAAAAAAAAAATCCTTTCTTTTCATGTTTTATTTTCCTTAAGATATAGAAACATGGTATTATACATGCTCCCAAAATCTGTACCAATCCTATACACCTCAGCAATTGAACAACTCAAACCTCTCCAAACAGACAGAAAACGCCAGACCTTCTTAAGTTCTTTGATATATCAAACTGGACATTAAAGAAGAAGGAAAAAATTTAATTCTCTGTATTCTACATATCCCACTAAACTATTCCAGGAAATTGAAGCATTGATTTTTTCCCAGCTCATTAAACTCAAAGAAAGACATCCTAAGAAAACAAAATTGCCTATGAATGCATTATATGAACATTAGTTTAAAAATATTCTCAAAAATATTAACCAATAAAATTGTTATAATTCTATTTCAGTTGTGATAAACACTGTGACCAAAAACAGTCTGAGAGATGACAAGGGGATTTGATGTGTATTGTGATGTTACATTCCATCATCAACAGAAGTCGGGACAGGAACTCAAGCATAAGCCCAAAGACAGAAATTGAATCTGAGGCCATAGAGAAATACTGCTTACAGGATTTGTCCCATATGATTTTATCAGCTTGCTTTCACATACTACCCAGGGCCACTTGCTCAGGGATTGCATTACCCAAAGTAGGCTGGTGCCTCCCATGTAAATAGTCAAGAAAATAACAAAAAATCTCATGATACCAGCATATTGCTTCTGCTTCTCTCTTCTTATATAGCTCTAGTTTGTGTGTACTTAACAAAATACAAAACCAAACACAGTGTAAGAGTGGATAGAACGAATTTTTGTCATGACTAGGTTGGTTTATCCTGAATTTTAGTTTTTTGCTACACACAATTTTCCTAACTGAAGATTTTGCTTTGTAGGCCCTCTGGAAAATTAAAATTGAAAGAGCTCTCCTTTGTTCCTGATTTGTTTCAGTTCTTATGAAGGTATGGTCAATTTTATAAGGAGCTTTGTTTATAAACTATTGATATGGCTGTAAAAATTGTGTTGTTCAACCTGTTGATATGACAGGAACTGTTATTCTAATATTGAATCAGCCTTCTCCTGCAGTAAGTCTACCAGTTTCTGGTAATTTTGCTAGATTAGAAGCTTTTTTGCAAATATAAAGATTATCCACCCTGATCAAGTCAACATCATCCCAGAGGTGTAGGGATGGTTCAAAAATGAAGATTAATAAATCTAATCCACCACATAGATTAAAGGACAGGAACCATGTGAGTATTTAGTTAGATGCAAATATAACCTTTGACAAAATTGAACCTACTTTTCATTCTTAAACTCCTAGAGAATGTAGGGTCAGAGTGGACGTACTATAACACAGTAAAGAGGACAAAGCACAAACCCATAGCAACATCTTTCTAAGTATACAATATCTCGAAGCATTCTGATTAAATGTTTGGAACAAGACAAGGATGAACACTCTTCCCAAACCCATCCCTGTTCAGTATAGGTTTTTTTAGTATTATCTGGAGAAATAAGACAAGTGAAGAAGGTAAAAAGGGTACAACTAGGAAAGAAGAAATCAAAATATCAGTATTTTATGATTATATTCATAAAAGAGATCACCAGATATCTCTTCAAATGATTAATGTATATATCAAAATAACAGGATATATAATTAACACTCAATATTTAGTACCCTTATTATATATACAATACAAATATGCTGAGAAAGAAATTAAGAAAGTAATCCATTCACAGTCACCTCGAAAATTATATTGGAATGAATCTTACTAGGGAAGTAAAAGACTTTAACAATGAAAATCTTAAAACAGTTCTTAGCAATAAATGAGCTGCTGATTCTATTACAGTCTCAGAGTTCAAGTTGTACTATAGAGATATGATAAATAAAATATCATGGTTCTGGCATAAGAATAGACACAAAACGTTCAGTAGAAGTGAACTGAGGATCCATATAATCCCATTCTTCTTCAGCCACTTAATTTCTAACAAATAATTCATTGATATACACTGAAGATATGTCTTCAACCAATCATTTAGCTGAATAGGACTACATGTAGAATAATGAAATTTCATTTTAATTTCTTACCCTACACAAATATCAACTCCAAATGGATCTAAGACCTCAACATAAGGTTAATAGCCTGAGTCTAACAGAAGAGAAATTAGTAAATATATTTTAACTTCTTGGCATAAGAAAGGACTTTCTGAAAAAAGAAAAGCCCTAATAGTATAGTCATTAAGACCAAAAGGTAGTTTCTCTTCCGGTCCCAGGTCCCAGGCTCTGCGGAAGCCGTGGGTTACCGTGCAGACATGGCCAAGTCCAAGAACCACACCACACACAACCAGTCCCGCAAATGGAACAGAAATGGCATCAAGAAACCCGGGTCACAAAGATATGAGTCTCTTAAGGGGGTTGACCCCAAGTTCTTCACAAACATGTGCTTTGCCAAGAAGCACAACAAGAAAGGCCTGAAGAAGATGCAGGCCAACAATGCAAAGGCAGTGAGTGCACGCGCAGAGGCCATCAAGGCCCTTGTAAAGCCTCAGGCCATCAAGCCCAAGATGCCAAAGGGCCCAGCCACAAACTCAGCCGCCTGGCTTTCATCGCTCACCCCAAGCTTGGGAAGTGGTTTCAAAGCTACATGGCCAAGGATCATAGGCTCTGCCAACGAAAGCCCAAGGTTCAAACCAAGGCAGAGGCCAAAGCTCCAGCTAAGGCTCAGGCTGCAGCTCCGGCCCAGGCTCCCAAAGGTGCCCAGGCCCCTGTGAAGGCCCCATAGAAAAGGCTCCTGCCAATGTGAAGACAGATGGACTGCCGTGACATACCTACCCGCACACTATTTGCAGATGACCAGTGTCCTATGCTGTTTTTACAAATAAACTCGAGGCAAAATCTGTTAAAAAAAAAAAAAAGACCAAAAGGCAACAAATGGGACCTCATGAAATTAAAAATATTCTGTACAGAAATTGACACTATCATCCCAGTGCACAGTGAATGGGAATAAAATGTTTAGCAGCTATGCATGTGAAAAGATTAGTCTTCAGACTTCACAGAGAATTCACAGACTAGATGTCAAAAAATGAACAACCCAATCATAAAGTGGGACATAGTATCACTTATATGAACATGTTGTTAAAGATGATACTTGGAATCTGATAACCTACAGGTCCTTACTTAGGAGAAGACAAATACTTTCTCTCTCAGCAGGCACTAAACCCTTTTAGCTCTTTATGTAGGGGAAGGTCCCTGAGATAGCTTCATCTACATTAAAAGTCAAGTAGTGCTGTCATTGTTCACATCTTGTTTAGGAACTGATACTGTTAAGATTTTCACTCACTGATAAGTGGATATTAGCCCAAAAGATTGAAATACCCAAGATACAACTGACAGACCATGTGAAGCTCATGAAGAAGGAAGACCAAAGTGTGGGTGTTTCAGTCCTTGTTAGGAGTAACAAAATATTAATGAGAGCAAATATGGAGACAAAGTGTGGGACAGAAACTGAAGGAGGGGCTATCCGGAGACTGCTCCATCTGGGTATTCATCCCATGTGCAGTCACCAAATGCAGGCACTGATGTGGATGCCAGGAAATGCAGGCTGACAGGAGCCTGACATAACTGTCTCCTTAGAGTTCTGCCAGAGCCTGACATATACAGATGTGGATGCTCACAGTTAACCATAGAACTGATCATGGGGTTCTCAATGAAGAAGTTAGAGAGAAGACTGAAGGAGCAGCTGAATGGGTTTATGGCCCCATGGGGAGAGCAACAATACCAACCAACCAGAGCTCCCAGGGTCTAAATCACCAGCCTGGGAAACCATAGAGAGGGACCCATGGCCCTCCATATGTAGGGGAGGGGGGCCTTGTCTGGTGTATGTAGGAGAGGAAGTCCTTAGTCCTGTGAAGGCTGTATGCCCCACTGTGGGGGAATTTGAGGGTGGGGAGGACGGGATGTATGGGTGGGCAGGAGAACATCCTCATAGAAGCAGAAAGAGGGAGGATAGGATAAGAGGTTTCTGGGTGGGGGGGTGAAAAGGGAAAAGGAGATTGTGGGATCGTTAACAGGATAGCTTGGTTTCTGGTGGAGAACTGGCTAGAGATGGCTAGAGACCCTGCAAGGGATGGAATACATTCACCATGCTCCCAGATACCAAGCTCCTGACATGCAGCCAAGGACCTCCATTGATCATCACCTTTCAGTCATGTAGGGCAATGCCCCTACCAGCCCTTCCACAAGTAGTGGGCATGATTACAAGCCTCAGGGCCTCAAGAGATCTATATACTAATGAGATAACTAAGGGCCAGAGGGCGTAGCCAATTAAGCATTGCTTCTTAGACCCTTCTCTCCTTCCTTCCTCCCTATTTAACTCAGGTCTGCCCTGAATTTCGGGAGGGGGGACTTCCTCATGTCTTTGGGGTCCCACCATGGAGAACCGTGGAGAAGGCCTTTAACTAATGAGCCACCTAACCTCCCACTGAGGACTTCTCTGCATTCTGATTCAAGCAAGTTAGCTGAGCCACGAGCCAAGTGAGTACAGTAACCAAGAGTCTCCTTCCCTTCCTTCTCTCCCCTCATTCGTGTCTTTGTTCTTCCGAGGCCCCAAGTGGCATCTGGGAGCTCAAGAATGGAGACTACTGGCCTCTGGGTCCACTCAGGAGCCCTGCCCTCACGGGTCCTTCAGACTGAGACCTCTCCACACCTGTGTGGAACCCCTAGTGGCTTTTCACAGCCCAGTGTCTGCCCAGCACCTTGTAGAGGGAACTCAGTCAAATTTCCACACTTCTGCTCCCCAGAGCCACGGTTCCAACTGTCTGGGGTGGCAGAAACACAGGAACAACAACTATGTCTGACAGGACCCATGCCCGCACCCACATGAGAGCTAACCACAGGAGATAACATCTGAAATGAAATAAAATATCCAATAAAAAGAAATGTGCTTTTGAGGACTGAAAAAAAAGATCTGCAGATAAGATCGCACAGAAGGCATCCTAGACCCCTTGCTCTTAGAGTAAATCTGATTTCTCTTCTGCGATGTTCTCTTAGCCTTGTGTATAGAGGGCTTATCTTAGATGTATCAATTTTGGATAAACACTGCACATCACTTGTTCTCTACATTTGACCAGTTTTGAATTCCTATGATGGTCTCAATCTGCTGCAAAACAGAAGTTTCTTTAATGAGAGAGGCAGGCTTCTTCTTTTTTTTTTTTTCCTACAAGGATAGGTATTTAGAATGAAGTTGAGAATTATGTTAATTTGGGAAAATAGATTCTCTAAGAATCATGACTGCACCCATGGCAGATTTATAGCACTGGACATGAATTATTTCCTATTGATCAAGCCTTACGTCCAATTAGATAGCAGCTGTTACTCAAGATTTAAGTACTGTTATTGCACCTCTCTGAATATCTTACTGCTGGTTAGCACAAAACACACACACACATACATACACAAACACAGAGAGAGAGAGAGAGAGAGAGAGAGAGAGAGAGAGAGAGAGAGAGAGGAGACACACACATGCACAAATGCACACATATACATGCATGCATATGTACGTGCATGCATACATAAATCTATATGTGTGTCTGTGGAGGGTATTTTGTAAGGGGATTTAATATATATGACAATACTAGGTGAATTCAGCAGATTGAGTTTATACATACACATGTAACACTAATAAAGTATAGGTTGCGAATTTATAGGGGAATGTGTGGGTACTGGTGTATGAAATTCTTGAAAAAATAAAGAAAAAGCAAAATAAACATTTTAAATTGTGCATAGAACCAAGCAACTGAAAACCAAAAATGGAAAAACAAATGGGTGAAAATATGTTTTTTAAATATCCAACATCTTTATCAGAAAAATGGAAGCCAAAGTATTGTCATATTTTTTTATCTTGATCTAGTTAAAATGACTAATGCCAAATACACAAATAATAAGTGCTGGTGTAGATGTGGGGAAAGATGATCACATACTCAGCATCTATGGGATTGAAAACTGGTGTAGCCACTATGGAAACCAATGTGGAAATTCATTTAAAACTATAAATGGATTTACGATTTATGATCCAGTTATAACATTAGAGTGAGCATATATTTAATGGCCTCAAATTTGATTAGAGAGTTACCTCATCTTTCATGTTTACTCCTGCTTTATACACAAGATGCTAAAAGTGAAGTAAGACTAGATGCCCATCAACAGATAAACATATAACGATAATGGATGACACTTACACAAAGATGGAGGACAGCCATCACACAAAGATGGAGGACAGACATCATATAGCTGTAAGGCTAGCTATACAGGTACAGGAATCTCGGCAGTGAAATTTTGGTGAAAAATTCAACAAAGAGAAAAGCATAGCCTGAGAGAGAGCCCAGAAATAATCTACAGGGATGAGGTCAACTGATCTTTGATAAAAGAGCAAAAAGTACAACAGTTTGAGGAAAGATTTTCAATATATAGTCTATTTTTGACTGGACCAATAATAAACTATAACTAGCCAAACCTTTTACCTTTCAAAAAAGATAACTCCAGATGTATCATATACTGAAATGTAAAATTCAAAATTTAAAAGAAGAAGAAAGAGAAGAAGGAGTAGGAGGTGCTAGAGGAGGAGGAGGTAGAAGAGGAAGAGAACTCGAAGAATAAGCAGGAGGAGGAAGAGGAGGAGGAGGAGGAGGAGGAGGAGGAGGAGGAGGAGGAGGAGGAGAAAGGAGGAGAAGGAGAAAACACCTGAAAGTTTGCAGAAGAATGAACACTGGGGTGCTTTTGAATGCAGTATTTGTAAATACAAAAATTATATTTCATAAAGCAAAGAATTGATAAGCTAGGCATCTTTTATTATGAAGGCATCAGAAATATTAAACATGAAGCACAAAGTGGAAGAAAATCTTTGTAAAATATAAATCTGAAGGACTATTTAATCAAATCATACTAAAAATTTTAAAACTTAATGAGAAAATGAACAAGATTAACAAGATAAGACTTGAACCAATACCTCAGCAAAAGACATATAAAGATTGGAAATGACCATAGTAAAAGATTATTATCATTGTGAAGCCTTAAGAAAGTACATATTCAGTAAGAAGATTCAAGTATGATTTATTAAAATACTAAAAATCCTAAACATTGATTCCACCAAAGTTTACCCAAGATGTAATAACCCTCATCCATTTCACATAGGAATGTGAACTGATGCAGCTGAACTGGAAGACAGAGGTTTTATATAATTAAGCTTACTTTTGCCATATATCCTGACAGGCTCTTGTGCTTAGTCCAGCATATGAGACACTTAAGTTCACACAGAAACTTGAACATGTATATTAATAGAAATTTTATTCCTGCAGGAAAAATCTAAAAAGCAAACAAGATCTCCTTTAAGAGCTAAGTACATAAATAAAGTGTCAAACCTATAAAAATAAAACATGAGGAACTAAAGAAAGTTAGAAACAGAAGAGTTGGTCTTCTCCAGGGAAGAGCACATCAACTGGGTGTTCAGTGCCAAAGGATCAGCTCTAAAAACATACACACATATATATTTTATATGGGTTGAAAAGCTATATTTAGGAATGTACATGTGTGTACATTTATATGTATGTATGCAATAGTAATTAGTGAAAAAAAGAGGTCATGATTTGAGGAAGAGTGAGAAGATGTGTACGTGTGTCAAGGTTTAGAGGGACGACAGGGAAAGAAGAAATTATACATGTATATTAGAATCTCATGAGTAAAATTAAAAAGGAAATAACATTAAAATTCCAATACAAAAAATAAACTGCTATATAAGGTGACATTGTCTAATACTCTAAAGAAACAAGTAGTCAACCTTGAAAAGACAGTAATGACACATGAAAAATATGTTACTAGGTAAAAGAATCAAAAGTCTGGAAGAGCTACAGTTTACATGATTCCTACCATACAGCATTATGAGATAGGTAAAACTGTGTAGTTCATAAAAAGACTGGTGGTTTTTCAGGACTAAGTGGGGAAAGGGTAAAAAAATGAAAACCACATGGAAATCTTTAGGACAGTGAAACTATTCTGTATAATACTGTAATGGTGAGCATATGCCATTAAACATTTCAGGAAGCTGACTGAGTTTGCAACAGCAATAACACATTTGATATAAACTGTGGACATTGAGCAATAATCACAAATCAATGTGCATTCTGTAAGTATACTCAATAAGTCTGCCTATGAAGAGGTAATAGTACCTTAGAAATCTGTCTTTTTCCAATGCTGCTTTAAAAGTAAATATTATTGTTTTTATTTAAAGCCATGGTTAACATCAGATAATAATGTGAGACACACACACACATGCACACACATACATACACACATGCATTACACATGCACACACATACATACACACATGTGTTACAAAATGTTAACTACTGTTTCTTTTTTCTTTTTTTCTCAAATCGTAATTCATTCACACAGGGTTTATAAATGCAGAAAGGCAGGATGTGGAGGAGGGAATGACAATGGAGTGTGGGTGTTCAGGGGGAATACAGATATCTTCAGAACCAGGTATCCGCTGGGTGAAGGTTCAGGGGACAAGTCACTATGACTCTGCCTATGACTCGCTTGACCTTATCTAAGTTGGTATTGTCTGCCAAGGCTACCTATTTACAAGGTCTATGACTACTCAGGCTTGTAGATTTCCACAAAAGCTGCCTGTTTACATTAGCTTATAGCCATCTGTTTCAATGTTTTTTCCACTGAGACCCAAGACTTGGTGTTAATATACTTCTTAAGTCTCATCTTGAGTCTTGTGGTCCTCCACAGCTAACATATGATAATGTTACTGAATAGGTTTTGCTATCAAATTATTTATCTGTTGTTTCACAAAGTTAGTCAGCCTATTTGAGGGCCAGGGACCTGCAGAAATAAGCAAAAAGAACCAAAATAAGGCTCCCAAGATGGAAGGAAGTAGGGTTGGCAACCTTGGAGAGGCTGAAAACCAATTCTTGTACCAGCATTCATCTGTCTCTTTCTCGCTCTGATTTTTCTCAGGGCTTTCACTGACCTAATTCATGCTCTCTTTAACCCTCCTTGTCTTGTCTATGTCTAGGCAACATTCTTCTTTAAGGGCTGTACACAGTCACGAGCTGTACACAGCCTCTTCTATTGTGATAGAGTAAATCGAGTCCCATAAGGATCTTTGCGATTTTAGGAGGTCTCTTCAGACAGTGAAATGAGGGCTTTCTTCAGATTAGTGATGTCAATCTCTAGCTGTTTGATGTTCTCGTCAGTGGCCCTTCAAAGGTCTGAGTAGTATAATTTCGGAGGCCCGCTTCTGAATTAGAACTTCTTTTTTTTTTCTGTATCTTTTTCTCTTCATTTTATTTATTTATTTATTTATTTATTTATTTATTTATTTATTTTTTAACATTTTTTTAATTTCTTTTTTTTTGAACATGAAATGCTTTTTTATAGCATGTTTTACAAGGGGAGGGGGTAAGAGGGGCCAGGTGGTGGAAAAGTACAGAATCTTCTTGGCCTGTGCCTTGAAACATGTCATGGTCTATACGGTACACTGCCTTGAATTATGATCTACCTGCTGTTCTTCAGAAGATATGGTACACTGCTTGAGTTATGGTCTCCCTGCTATTCTTCAGAAGATATGGTACTCTGCTTTGAGTCTATCTGCAGTTGCTAAGCAGGATCTTGCAGTTGTCAAGCTTCAGAGGACATTGTGCAGGTGGGGAAAGGTAGGGGGTGAGGGTAAGGGCTAGGGTCCTGGCTTCTGGCATCTCCCCCTTCTCTGTTTAGGTAGAGAAGTTGTCTTATGATCAATCCCAACTATGTGACTTTAGAATTTGGATGTCTAATTATGGGGGGTCTTAGACAAGTTCACAACCCCAAAACACTGATATGAGACGAGTCACATCGATGGTCAAAAGCTTTAGGCTGTCGACGATGGGCAACGTCAAGGGACTCCGATGTGGGTGAAAGGAGGGTGAGAGCTCTGTCTTAGGCCATGTAGGCTGCACCCACTCCCAGCACCAGGCACTCCTTTTCAGCTGCATTGGGTGGGCCCCTGGGAAGTGGACCTACAATAATCCCGTCATTGGGCTAACTCACAGCCATCCTAGTCTCTTGTAAATGTTCAAGTTACCAACCATTTGTCAGTTTGGGGTGTAATATTGTCATAAAGGAAGGCTCGCCAATGTTAGCGGCCATATCAAAGGACTGTTATAGCGCCGCCAACAACTAATTAGACTGTATAATATATCGATTAGTAATAGCTTCTTCTACTTTTTGTGAGATTACCTCTCTTTTGTCAATTAACTGTTGAGGAAAATTAGTATTTACATCTCTCTTGAGAATATTGAACAGAGACTTAAATTCTTTTGTGGAAAGCTTAAAATAGGATCTTAGCCAATTAGCAACTCCTAGAAACTTTTGAAAATAATTTAAACTAAGTAAACTCTCTCTCTCTCTTTCTTTTCCTTTTTTTTTTTTGGACCCTTTATCTGTGTTTTTTTTGTGTGTGGATATTATACATATTTACTTTCCAATGTTATCTCCTCTCTCATTCTCCCCCAAAACACCTTATCCCATACCCCCTCCTCCTAATTTTTGTGAGGGTATGTTCCAAACATCCTCCCAGTCCCATCTCCCTGCTCTTGAATTCTCAAATCCTAGGAGATCCAAACTTTCGGGTACCATGGCCCTCCACTTCCACTGAAATCTGACATGGTCACCCTCAATTACCTATACAGGTAGACATGAGTCCCTCCCTTTGTGCTCTCTGGCTGGTGGTTTAGACTTTGTTAGCTCTGGTTGAAACTTTTGATACTCCTTCTAGAAAGGACCAAAGAACCCACACTTTAGTCTTCCTTCTTCTTCATGAGTTTTATGTGGTCTACACATTGTTTCTTAGATATTGTGAGCTGTTGGGCTAATATCCACTTATCAGTGAGTGCAGACCATGTATGTTGTTTTGAGATTGGGTCATCTCACTCAAGATGATATTTTCCAGCTCTATCCATTTGCCTAAGAATTTCATGAACTCATTGCTTTTAATAGCTGAGTAGTACTCTATTGTATAAATGTACCACATTTTCTGCATCCATTCTTCTGTTGAAGGGCATCTGGGTTCTTTCCAACTTCTGGCTCTTATAAATAAGGCTGCTATGAACATGGTGGAGCATGTGTCCCTGTTGTATGTTGAAACATCTTTTGGGTATATGCCCATGAGTGGTATAGCTAGGTCCTCAGGTAACACTATGTTCAATTTTCTGAGATACCACCAGACTGCTTTCCATAGTGGTTGTACCAGTTTACAATCCCACCAACAGTGGAGGAGTGTTCTTCTTTCTGCACATCCTCGCCAACATATGCTGTCACCTGTGTTTTTGATCTTAGGCATTCTGACTGGTGTTAGGTGGTATCTCAGTGTTGGTTTCATTTGCATTTCCCTGATGACTAGGGATGCTGAACACTTCTTTAGGTGCCTCTCAACCATTTGAGCTTCCTCAGTTGAGAATTCTTTGTTCAGCTCTGTGCTCCATTTTTTAATAGGGTTCTTTGATTGGCTAGAGTCTAATTTCTTCAGTTCTTTGTATACCTTGGATATTAGCCCTTTATCAGATGTAGGGTTGGTGAAGATCTTTTCCCAATCTGTTGGTTGCCGCTTTGTCCTATTGACTGTGTCCTTTGCTTTACAGAAGCTTTGCAGTTTCATGAGGTCCCACTTGTCAATTCTTGGTTTTAGAGCATAGGCCATTGGTGTTCTGTTCAGGAAATTTTCTCCTGTGCCTATGTGTTCCAGGCTTTTCCCGAGTTTCTCTTCTATTAGTTTCAGTGTAGCTGGTTTTAGGTGGAGGTCCTTGATCCACTTGGAATTGAGCTTTGTACAAGGAGATAAGTATGGATCAATTTGCATTCTTCTACATGCTGACCTCCAGTTGGACCAGCACTATTTGTTGAAAATGCTGTCTTTTTTCCACTGGATGGTTTTAGCTCCTTTGTCAAAGATCAAGTAACCATAGCTATGGGGGTTCATTTATGGGTCTTAAATTATATTCCATTGATCCTCCTACCTATCTCTGTTCCAATAGCATGCAGTTTTTATCACTATTGCTTTGTAGTACAGCTTGAAGTCAGGGATGGTGATTCCCCCAGAAGTTCTTTTTTTGCTGAGAGTAGTTTTTGCTATCCTGAGGTTTTGTTATTCCAGATAAATTTTAAGATTGCCCTTTCTATCTCTGAAGAATTGAGTGGGAATTTTGATGGGGATTGCATTCAATTGGTAGATGGCTTATGGCAAAATAGCCATTTTTACTATATTAATCCTTCCAATCCATGAACATGGGAGATCTTCCCATCTTCTGAGGTCTGCTTCAATTTCTTTCTTCAGGGGCATGAAGTTCTTGTCATACAGGTCTTTTAATTCCTTGGTTAGGTTCATACCAAGGTATTTTATATTATCTGTGACTATTGTGAAGGGTGTCATTTCCATAATTTGTTTCTCAGCCAGTTTATCTTTTGGGTAGAGGAAGGCTACTGATTTGCTTGAGTTAATTTTATATCCAGCCACTTTGCTAAAGTTGTTTATCAGGTTTAGGAGTTCTCTGGTGGAAGTTTTGGGGTCACTTAAGTATACTATCATATCATCTGCAAATAGTGAGATTTTGACTTCTTCCTTTCCAGTTTGTATCCCTTTGACCTCCTTGTGTTGCCTAATTGCTCTGGCTAGGACTTCCAATACTATATTTAAAAAATAATTGGAGAGTGGGCAGCCTTGCCTAGTCCCTGATTTTAGTGGGATTGCTTCAAGTTTCTCTCCATTTAGTTTGATGCTGGCTACTGGTTTGCTGTATATTGCTTTTACTTTGTTTAGGTATGGACCTTGAATTCCTGATCTTTCCAAGAATTTTATCATGAAGGGGTGTTGAATTTTGTCAAATGCTTTCTCAGCATCTAGTGATATGATCATGTGGTTTTTTTCTTTGAGTTTGTTTATATAGTGGATTACATTGATGGATTTCCATATGTTGAACCAACCCTGCATTCCTGGGATAAAGCCTACTTGATCATGATGGATAATTGTTTTGATGTGTTCTTGGATTCGGTTCACTAGAATTTTATTGAGTAATTTTGCATCAATGTTAATAAGGGAGATTGGTCTGAAGTTCTCTTTCTTTGTTGGGTCTTTGTGTGGTTTAGGTATGAGGGTAATTGTGGCTTCATAGAACGAACTGGGTAGTGTTCCTTCTGTTTCTATTTTGTGGAATAGTTTGAAGAGAATTGGAATTAGGTCTTCCTGAAGGTCTGATATAATTCTGCACTAAAACCGTCTGGTCCCGCCCGGACTTTTCATTGTGGGGAGGCTTTTAATGACTCCTTCTATTTGTTTTGGGGTTATGGGACTATTTAGATGGTTTAACTGATCCTGATTTAACATTGGTAACTTGTATTTGTCTAGAAAATTGTCCATTTCATCCAAATTTTCCAATTTTGTTTAGTATAGGCTTTTGTAGTAGGATCTGATGATTTTTTTAATTTCCTTGGTTTCTGTTGTTATGTCACCCTTTTCAGTTCTGATTTTATTAATTTGGATACTGTCTCTCTGCCCTCTGATTAGTTTAGCTAAGGATTTATCTATCTTGTTGATTTTCTCAAAGAACCAGCTCCTGGTTTTGTTGATTCTTTGTATAGTTCTTTTTGTTTCTATTTGGTTGATTTCAGCCCTGAGTTTGATTATTTCCTGTCATCTACTCCTCTTGGGTGTATTAGCATCTTTTTGTTCTAGGTCTTTCAGGTGCATTTTCAAGCTGCTAGTGTATGCTCCCTCCAGTTTCTTTTTGTAGGCACTTAGAGCTATGAATTTTCCTCTTAGCACTGCTTTCATTGTATCCCATAGATTTTGGTATGACATGTCATCATTTTCATTAAATTCTAAAAAGTTTTTAATTTCTTTCTTTATTTCTTCCCTTACCCGATTATCAGTGAGTAGGGTGTTGTTTAGTTTCCATGTGAATGTGGGCTTTCCATTGTCTTTGTCTTTTTTGAAGACCAGCCTTAGACCATGGTGACCTGACAGGATGCAGGGGATTATTTCAATTTTTTTTATATCTGTTGAGGGCTGTCTTGTGCCCGATTACATGGTCTATTTTGGAGAAGGTACCATGAGGTGCTGAGAAAAAGGTATATTCTTTTGCTTTAGGGTGAAATGTTCTACAGATATCACTTAAGTCCATTTGGTTCATAACTTCTGTTAGTTTCACTGTATCTCTATTTAGTTTCTGTTTCCATGATCTATCCATTGCTGAGAGTGGGGTGTTGAAGTCTCCCACTATTATTGTATGAGGTGTAATGTGTGCTTTGAGCTTTAATAAGGTTTCTTTTATGAAAGTCGATGCTCTTGTATTTAGCGCATAGATATTCAGAATTGAGAGTTCATGTTGGTTGACTTTTCCTTTGACAAGTATGAAATGTCCTTCCTTATCCTTTTTGATAGCTTAAAGTTGAAAGTCGATTTTCTTGAATATTTGAATGGCGACTCCAGCTTATTTCTTAGGGCCATTTTCTTGAAAAATTGTTTTCCAACCTTTTACTCTAAGGTAGTGTCTGTCTTTGTTGCTGAGGTGGGTTTCCTGTAAGCAACAAAAAACTGGGTCCTGTTTGCATATCCAGTCCATTAGCCTATACCTTTTTATTGGGGATTTGAGTCCATTGATGTTAAGAGATATTAAGGAAAGGGTGTTGTTGCTTCCTGTCATTTTTGCTAATACTGGAGACATCATTTGTGTGGTTATCTTCTTTTGGGTTTGATGGAAGAGGAATATTTTCTTGCTCTTTCTAGGGTATGATTGCCCTCCTTGTATTGGAGCTTTCCTGCTATTATCCTTTGTAGTGCTGGGTTTGTGGGAAGATACTGTGTAAATTCGTTTTTTTTTTTTCATGGAATATCTTGGTTTCTCCGTCTATGGTAATTGAGTTTTGCTGGGTATAGTAGCCTGGGCTGGCATTTATGTTCTCTTAGGGTCTGTATGATATTTGTCCAGGATCTTCTGGCTTTTACAGTATCTTGTGAGAAATCTGGTGTAATTCTGATAGGTTTGCCTTTATATGTTAGTTGGCCTTTTTTCCTTGCTGCTTTTAATATTCTTTCTTTGTTTCGTGCATTTTGTGTCTTTATTATTATGTGACGGGAGGTATTTCTTTTTTAATCTAGTCTGTTTGGCATTCTGTAGGCTTCTTGTGTGATTATGGGCATCTCATTCCTTAGGTTAGGGAAGTTTTCTTCTATAATTTTGTTGAAGATATTTATTGGCCCTTTAAGTTGGGAATCTTCACTCTCTTCTATACCTATTATCCTTAGGTTTGGTCTTCTCATTGCGTCCTGGATTTCCTGGATGTTTTGTGTTAAGAGCTTTTTGCATTTTGTGTTTTCTTTGACAGTTGTGTCAATATTCTCTATGGTATCTTCTGCATTTAAGATTCTCTCTTCTATCTCTTGTATTCGGTTGGTGATGCTTGTGTCTATGACTCTTGATTTCTTTCTTAGGTTTTCTGTCTCCAGGGTAATCTCCCTTTGTGATTTCTTCATTGTTTCTACTTTCATTTTTATGTCTTGGATGGTTTTATTCATTTCCTTCATCTTTTTGTTTGTGTTTTCTTGTAATTCTTTAAAGGATTTTTGTGTTTCTTTAAGGACTTCATCCTGTTTATCTGTGTTCTCAATTTTTTTGATAGTGTTATTTATGTCCTTCTTAAAGTCCTCTATCATCATCATTAGAAGTGATTTTATATCTGGGTCTTGCTTTGCTGGTGATATGGGGAGTTCAGGACTTACTAATTTGGGAGAACTAGGTTCTGATGATAGCAAGTACCTTGGGTTGCTGATGTTTATGTTCTTGTGTTTGCCTTTTGCCATCTGGATCTCCTTTGTGCTATCTGTCCTGTCTCTGACTGGAGCCTGTCTTTCCTATTATCTAGGTTGTGTCAGAACTGTTTGGGATGGGTTTTGCTGCTGGGGTTAGAGCTGAGGCCCAAGATCTGCTCAGTGCTCGGACCCAGACAGGAAGGAACCCGTGCTCCGGGCTAGGAGTGAATTCCTGGGTCCCAGTAGGTCCCAGTTGCTCCCTGTATGGGGCAAGTAATGCCACCTCCCAGCCTAAGATGCTGCTTGAGTTAGAGCTCCTGAGAGCCCTGCTTCCTCTGGGTTCTGTGAGGTTGGGTGCAGAGCTGACTCCTAGGATCTGCCGAGTGCTCGGGCCCAGACCGGATGGAGCCCATGCTCTGGGCCAGGAGTGAATTCCTGGGTCCCAGTGGGTCCCTTTTACCCCCTGTTTGAGGCAAGTGTTGCTTTTTCCTTATGTGGGATGCTGCCTGAGTTAAAGCTCCTGGGAGTCCCACTTTCTCTTGGTTTTCTGAGGTTGAGTACAGAGCTGCCGCCTGGAACCTGATCTATGCTCAGGCCCAGACCAGAAGTCCCTTAACTACTGCTTCTTAACTGCAAAATAGCACTTATAAACAACACATGTACATATATACATATGTACATACATACATACATACATACACACAAATACACTGCTTCTGTCAGTTCATGATTGAAATATACTTTTAAACTTCATTTTTACTGATACTATTGTATTTTCTCTGGTTTTAAGATACCTTAGAGTTTATTTTCCTATATGGCTTATTAGCCTATAACATTTTCTCAAGATCCTATTATAAGACCTTTAGTCTTTTTTACTCTTAAATTCTCTGCATTTCCCATGAAAATTGTTCAAAATTCTGTTATCTCTGGGCTGAGGAGATGGATTAGAATCGAAAGCCCTTTGATTACAAACATTAGAGCCTGAGTAGGATCTGAGCATGCTCACAAAAGCTTGTGGTAGTAGCATTTGTAATCTTACTGCTGAAAGGAGTAGGCAGGAGATTGGGGATATTTATTGGTCAGCCAGTCTATCTAAATTAGTGAGCTTCAAGGTCGGTGAGAGACCTTGACCCACAAAATAAGTGGAAGGCTAATAGAGAAAGCTATCTGGGGTTGACCACTAGCCTCTACATACATGTAAACAGGTAATCCACACACAAATATTCATTCAAATGCATATAAACCATGCATGGTGAGGGTTATGCAGGCATTCATATAAAAACTGGTTTTAATGCTATACTATACTTCCTCTAATCATTGATTAATTAATAATATTTTACAAGTGAACACATTAACATAACTCATTGATTGATATGTGATACTATCAATATAACACTTCAAATCTTAGCAAATTTCATGTTAGCTTTATTCTGTTTAATAAATGGCCAGCAACCACTATCGGTTCCTTTGTTTAGTGTTTTGAATGTGCTCTTCACTAAAATAATGTCTGGAAACAAGAATTTGTGAAATAAGTTGATCTAAAAACATAAGACAGTCATCACACTCTGGGATCAGCAAAATAAATGCTTCTCCCAAGCTGCCCGACACACATATGTTCGAGCTGAGATAAACATGCACACACCTCAATTACAGCCAAAAGTTTCTTGAGAGACAAGTGGCAGGGAGCAATGGAGCTGAAAGCAATGTGACAACACTGTGGCACACAATGGTGAGAAACAACTCAACCCTGTAATTAATTTCTATCATTAAAGTCCCATCAATATCACTTAGCTGGGTGCCTCTGACAGGATGGAAATATTACCTGGAGACAAATTTCCTACTTCAAAGGTTATAGCACTGTTTACACATGTACTTTGGAATAAATTACAAAACTGTGAAAAATATAGAAGGCTTTGCATGTAACTGAAGAATGTGTTGGCACAACGTAAATGTATTTGCTTTACTTGGTCTGTGAATATAAAGCACAACAATTTCTGTCCCTACATGAAAATGAAGAGGTTTGTATTCACAAATGGACTTAGTAAACAATGCATCAATTTTTTTTAAAGTTATAGAGGTTTCCATTTTTCTGCCTACGATGATTAATGCCAATGAAGTATGCAAAATATCTGCAGCTGAGGTCACTTACAGAAGGCTTTGACAAAACAGATTCAGATTACTCAGGAGCTACTTGACTAAATGAATGAACAATAGACAAAGTAGAAAGGAAAAAAATTCTTCCTGAATGTATGCCTATTTTGCTGAAGAAAGTAAAACTTCACGGCAGAGTGAGCTTCAACAAAGAATTTAACTCGGGAGATACTGAAATTTCTTTATTTTGTACTTATATATTTCTTTTTATTGAAATATAATTTTTCTTGTATAGTTAGTCCTTATTATGGTTTTCCCTCTCTCTTTCCAATTTCTGTATATCTTCCTTCCCATCCAGATCAATATTATTAAAACTAACACAGTAGAATTGGACAAAGCAAACAAGCAGAATGAAATACGCCCAAGAGAAGGCACAAGAAACACTCTTAGGAGTCCCATAAAAACCACTAAACTGGAAACCATAATATATTCCCAAAGAATCTCTGGTGTAAAAAGGAAGAGTATATATGATAAACATATCTAACAAAAAAATTTTAAAAATAATAAATAAAAGATTTTTTTAAAAGGAGAGGAAAAACTCCAACATGACTTCATGAGACAAGGAACCTCCAAAGGTGCTATTGAGTTCATTTTCTGTTGGCATTGACTACTGGGCAGCTAGCTTATGCTTAAGAATAGGTTTTCTTCCCCAGTAAGACTCCTTTAGAGGAAACTCAAGTTTCATTTACTGTTAGTTATCAGTTGGAGATTGCTTATAAGTTAGTTATGAAAGACTGTGTCCACTTCTCCTTTAAGCTCAAGGCTCCCATCTGGTGCAGACCAATGCAGGCCCTGTGCATGCCTCAGTTTCTTGGAGTTCTTAAGAGAGATAGTAATGTTGAGCTGTGGTTCTCAACCATGTAGTTGTGACTTCAGCCATAAAATTATTTTGTTGCTCCTTCACAACTATAACTTTTCTACTATTATGAATAATAATGTAAATATTTCATAGGAAGATATCTTATTTGTAACCCCCAAAAGGTCATGACCACCAAGTTGAGAACCACTGATTTAGGGGGTTTTGTTTTCTTGGTGTCATTCATCCCCTCTATATCTTACTCTTTTTGCTTCTTCTTCCATGGGGTTTCCCATCCCAAGATGGTTCACCTGAAGGAGACATTCAATTTAGGGCTAAGTGTTTCAAGGTCTCCCATTCTCTGCATATTGGCTAGCAATGGGTCTCTGTATTTGTCTCCATCTAACTCAGGAGGAAGCTTTTCTGATAATGACTGAGCAAGGCACTGATCTATGAGTATGGTACAGTGTCATTAGGAATTATTTTATTGCCACTTTTTAAAGGTATCTTGTTTTTACCTTAGGCTCCTGGACTATCTAGTGTCAGATTATCAACTAAGCAGTGTCAGGTCTGAGTTCCACGTTGTGGTGTGGGTCTTAAGTCAAATCAGATATTGGTTGCGTACTCCTATATGTTCTGCAATGTCATATCTTGCAGAGAGGGCACATTTGTGTGCATCAAAGGTTTGTTGGCTGGGTTGGTGTTTACAATTCTCCCATATTATTTGGCAGAAAATCTTCCTTTACCAACAACAGTAGCATGCGAAGATGAAGGCTCTATGTAGGCTCAAGCTCAACTTCTCCATGTTCAATGAGTTGTGTATGAGATGTCTACATTAATGGAGTTTTGCTTTTCATCAATTTATGGAGAACAACCTATGCTGTTTACAACAGCAAGGATTGTTTGGAGGTTCCTATATAAACCTCTTGGTCAAAAATTCAATTAGATGCAATGCAGTACTGGTACTAGATGCTTAATTTGGTGACCACAGATGTTCAGTTAGGGCTCTATACCCCCATTATTTGGCAATTTCATTTAGATCTCCTTTGGATAGATAGATGATAGATAGATAGATAGATAGATAGATAGATAGATAGATAGATATAGAGATATTTAAGGAAGCTCCTCTTGCATTAGTTTTCCATAGGATCAGTTAAATGGTCCTTAATAGAATATTAGCTGTCTTTATAATCTCTCCTCTGCCCCCACCTACCTGCTTCCAATTGATCCTCACATTCCATCACACCTCATCCCTTCATAACTATTTTATTTCCTTTTCTCAGGGAGAATTATCTGCTCCTACTTAGTCCCTTCCTCTATCCCTAACTTCTGTAGTTCTATGGATTATAGCTTGATTATCATTGACTTAACAGCTAATAACCAGATACACAGACAAAAATGTATGTGTGTGTGAGTGTTGAATGTATATTTCAGTTAAAATTAAAACTAATTTTAAGAATATTACCTATCATTTTAGAAACTGAACCTTGAAGCTTTTTGCTTCCTCTTTCCAGCCAGCACTGAGCGATGGGCATCTCTTAAGACAACTTGCACAAGCACAGCAAGATAGGAAGTAAGAGAAAGCCCTTTCACAAGAAATGGAAGTATTAGCTGGAATGTCCTGCTGCCAACACTATGAGTGGCTTTTCGCTCATACACACAGTCTGAGTTGGAGGAGGCAATAAGATGTACCATGCCATGAGATTGGATGTGGGAACTTTCCTTGGGGCTCTGAGTGTTGTACTCGCAAAACAAGGTTCATTGATGGTGTCTACAATGCATCCATTAATGAGCTGGTTGGAATCAAGACTCTAGTGAAGAACTGCATTGTGCTTGTTGACAGCACACCATACTAGCAGTGGTACAAGTCTCACAACACACTGCTCCTGGGCTACAAGAAGTGGGCCAAGCTGACTTCGGAGAAGGAAGAGATTTTAAACAAAAAATGATCAAAGAAAATTCAAAAGAAATACAGTGAAAGGAAAAAGAATTTCAGCAGTCTTTTGGAGAAGAAGTTCCAGAAGGGCAAGATTTTCACCTGTATTGCCTCAAGACCAGGCCAGTGTGGCAGAGGAGATGGTTGTGCACTAGAAGGCAAGGAGCTAGAGTTCTATCTGTTGAAGATGAAAGTCCAGAAAGGCAAATAAACCATCATTCATAGCCTATATAGTAGCGGTGTTTGTTGTTCTATATTTTAAAAAAATGAATACTACCTATTGTATCTCAAACAGCAAATATATATATATATCAGTTGAAAATATATATGTCAGTTAAATTAAAACTAATTTTAAGAATACTACCTGTTGTATCTCAAACATATATATAATATGTTTTTGTATATATATTATATGTATATATAAATTATGCATATATGCATATATTATAATATATATACATATATATAAATAAAATATTAGGTCTGTTCTGAACTTTATTCTCATGCAAACAACAAATTAACCATTATCTACATCTGATTTTCAAATTATATTTATGCCTTGGCAATAAACCAAAGCTACAGCAATAACAGTAACACTAAACTTTGCTTTTGGCATATGCAAGAAAATAGAAGGAAGAAACTCTCTTCAGCATAAAAAATTGTAAAATGTTTAAAATATGACAAGTTGCTCATAACACAGAGACTCATATTTTTTGTTCAAATTGCCCTTGGGGCATCAACTTCATTATGCTCTCTCCTGGTTTTTAAAGATATTTTTAAATTGTCTTACTGTGAGACAAACTGAGAGTAAGTGGATAGAATTCAAATACTCTGTAAGCAGATGAAGTTCAGAGCTCTGATTTTAAAATTTAACTAATATAGGTGGTGATGTTGATTAACAATAAACTCCTTGAGTAAGTATTTGGAAATGTCAGTCATTGTATAGGTCCTAGAAACAGCAATAACTAAAACAAATATGATCCTGGAGAGTTAAAATAAAAGAAAAGAAAACATATGTAAGTAATTAGAAAAACAAATGCAATGGTAGATATAAACCAGCATTGTTAAAATAGGTTTTAGTAAGCAAAGCTCAGAGTTAAATATCAGTGATGTTCAAATATATGGCATCCAAGCAGAGACAGGAGAGATGAAGGCAATGGGAGAATAGCGATATGGCCTTTGTAGAGGATGGGGAGCTCATACACACTCTTATGTCAGGGAAACAGGAGGCAGTATTTTAAAAACTAGAAAAGATGAATAAAGAGAGTTAAGTGCTCAAGATTGTTTGCATCATTTCCTGGCAAGTTGGTATCTATTTAAAATGGATGTTGTCTACTCATTGTAATGGTTTACTGTAGAGAGGACTGACTCAAACTAACATCATCAAACCAAAAGTGACACATAGTTAAGGGTCAAAACAAAGGGGGAAATGCAGGAAAAAATGTACAAGATCATACATTGAAAATTTTCAGATAATGTTTCATGTAGAAAATTTATATAATGTAATCTAATTTGGTTCAAACATATCTAAAGTAAGGCTTACCTTGCTGTAGGTTACATAGAAATCCCCCAACAAACCAGACAACAGCTTAGGCTTTGCAAACTGACAGCATGGCCTCATTATGAAGGACAACAGCCACCCAGTTCATTGAATATAAGATTGGAGCTTATGTGAAGCCTTAACCCCTATGTTCTAGTGTCTTTAATATGGGAAAATACTTACAGGCTAGTATCAAGCAAGAGAAACATAATCACCAGCCCAGATACAAAACCTTTGACCTACAATCTGTCCTCCCTGAAAGATATGCTAGAGCAACAAACAGTGGCAAAGAACTTGTAGGAGAATCCAAACAATGTCTGATTTGATTTTAGGTCCACTTCACTAGATGGATCCCAATAGTACCTTGATGACCAAGAACCAGAGACTAGATAGCCCAGAGACAGGGTAAAACCAAACATTTTTATCTATCTATCTATCTATCTATCTATCTATCTATCTATCTATCTATCTATTCATTCCTAATGATATTGTGTTATATTCATAGATCACTGTCTTGCTCAGTCATCATCAGAGAAACTTACTCTTTCAGCAGACAGGAACAAATGGAGTGACCTATAATTAGAAAGATACATGGAGAAAGGGTCTTTGGAACATATAGCTGTAAATGGGATGTTTCCTTCATTTCTTCCCCTCAAAGCTCAAAGAATCCCTTGAAAGAAGAGGATCAAAAAGTATAAGAGGAAGAGGGAATAGGGAACTCTGGGAGAACAAGGCTCACTGAACCAATCAAGCAAGGTACATATGAGCTCACAGAGTCTGAAGCAGCAAGCATGGGGCTAATAAGGGTCTACATGAGGTCATCTGTGTTTACAGTAGGAGCTACTTGCTTAATATATTTATAGGACGCCTGACTATGAGAAAGAATAGGTTTCTGATTCTTGTTCCTTTTCTTGGTTCTCTTGTTCTTCTGTTGGATTACCACATCCAATTTCAATATAATAGTTTTTGTTTCATCTTATTGTATTTTATTTTGTCATGTTTGGTTGTTGTCCCTTAGAAGCCTGGTATCTTCTAATAAGAGACAGAAAGGAAGTGGACTAGACAGGAGGGGAAGTGGGTGGATTGGAAGGATTAGGAAAATTGCAATCAGGGTATATTTAATGAGAAAATCTGTTTTAGTAAAAGAAAACAGTTAAATAGATAAATAAATAATTAAAACAAACCAGAATAGAACAAAACAAACAAACAGGAAAAAAAAGCCAAAGAAAAAGCGCTAGAAACACATACAGATACAGAGACATGCAGTCACACACATGGAAAAACCATAAAAACACAAAATAAAATCCATAATATAGAAGCAAAAGACCTGAAAGGGTAAAATAAAATTTCCAAACAAGCCTTTATAAGACAAACAAACAAACAAATTTCCAAAAATACTGCTAAGTTTCTCTGATATTAGCCAGTTATTGTTGAGGAAGGGTCCTAGACTCATATGTAGTTTGTGTATTTAGGGAAATTTAGTGGGCAAAAATTGATTTTTTTCTTTAAAACCAAGATTCAGTTGTAGATAGCTTCTGGGTTATACATTGAGGCTTATGTCAACTTTCCCTGTCAATGCTAAAACCCCATCTGGCTTAGACCTTTGCAGGCACCTTGTATAAGGCCAGTGTCTATGTAAGTTACTATATATACCAGTTCTGTTGTGTCTAGAAGGCCTTGTTTCATTAGTGTTGTCATCTACACTGATTTACAATCTTTTTACCTCCTTTTCCAGAATTTCCTGATCCTAGAAGGAAAGATTTTGCTGGAGACATATAATTTAGAACTGAGTGTTCAGAGATACCTCACTATCTACACATTGTGTAATTGCATGTCCCTGTATTTGATACCATCTATTGTAGGAAGAAGCTTCTCTGATGATGACTTTGCTAGACAATAATCATAGTCATTTTCTTGCTATGTTTCTTTAGCAGAAGGACAGCATTTTATTTCCTCCGAGGTCAATAAACTATCTAGTCTCAGGTTCTTGACCACCCTAGCAGTGATAGTGATGGGTTCCTTCTCATGCAGTGGGCCTTAAATCCAATTATATATTGGTTGACAACTCTAACAAGCTTTGCACAACTATTACACCAGTACATCTTGCAGGCAAGTCATCATTGCAGACAGAAGGGCTTGTAGGTGAGTTTGAGTTTACCTTTCTCCTCTGATAGTATACAGAATATCTTCCACTACATTTCAGTATTGAAAACTAGATTATAATGGCGAAGGCTTTAGGTAGCTGGCAGTCATTTTTAATGAGTTGTGTGGGTATTATCTTCAGCAATAGAGTCTTATCAACAGTTTTAAGAGAGCAAGTAAAAACCTTAGCAATACCATGAGATGTATAGGGTTTCCCCTGGGCTACTTCAGCAAACAACTTGATTATATGTAACCCACTCTTGGCACTGAATATTTCATTTGGTGGAAAGGGATATCTAGTTTCAGTCTTTGTCTTTTCTGTTATTTGTTGATCCTGCTTGAATTTCTTTCATATATGTATGATATTTTAAGGTTTCTCCTGTAGTGGGTTTCCATATCATGTTCCAAATGGCGTCTGTTTTTAGCTGCATGTCCATCTATTCTCTTCCTTACCCACTCTTCTCTTCCCCTTACTGTTAAATCCTCCCATTCCTTCTCCCCTGCCCTATCTGTCCATGATTTTCCTCCCACAAGACCCTTATTCTACACATAGCCTTGATGGTTATATAGATTGTAGCATTGTTATCAAACACTTACCAGATAACATCCACATAGAAGCTACTACAGTGTCGGGCCATGAAAAAGGACTTGGTTTTTGGCAGAGTGCTGGCTGGAAGTAGCCCGAAGATCCTGCAAGGGACAGGCATCCATTCCTCTGTGCTCCCAGAATCCAGGCTCCTAACATGAGGTCTAAGATCTCCATTTGACTTACACTGTTCAGTCATGTAGGCCATTGCAGCCTCTCCCAACGAGCACAGGTAGAGGGGATGACTTCAAACCTCAGACCCTAGAGGGATTTACATACTAAAGAGATACCTGAAGGCCAGAGGGTGGAGCCAATTAAGCATTCTCCTCCAGACCCTTCCCCCTTCTCCCTCCCTACTTAACTTGGGTCTGCCCTGAGTTTTACCGGGGGTACATCCAGATCCATCTACCATCTGCCATGAAAGTAAATCCTTTTGGAACCATGGACATTCTCTTGTGTTTGGGGCCCGCCATGGGAAAATGTGGAGAAGGCCTTTAATGTTGAGCCGCTGCAGCCACTATGCCTAAATTCCTGCCTAGAGGACCTCTCTGTGTTCCAGCCATTGGGACCCACATCTTCAAGCAAGCAAGCAGGGCTGACAAGTCTGCTAAGTGAGTACAATAATCGAGTCCCTCCCATGGGGTGCTGCCAGGGCCTCTTTCTTCTCTCCTCCCCCCCAGTTTCTCTTGGCTGTGGGTCAGCCTGTTGAGTGCACATATGCTCCCAGCTCGGTCCTTCCGCTGCCTCTCAGCGGTCTGAGAGCTCAAGGGTTTGAGGCCACCTCCTGGCCCAGAGATCCCCAATCCAAGAGCTGTGCACCCCCTTGGAACTGGAACTAACAGGCTGAGTGAGAACTCTCCCAACACCCCCCCAACCCCACCCCACCCCCGCTGTGCTCACCTGGTGTTTAGAAAAGTAAACTCAGTCAAGATTCCTGTGCTCCAGTCTCATTGGAGCCATGGGAATCAACAGCCCAACAAGATTCAAGAACCCATACCCATGCCCACACATGAGCTAATCATTCCCCATGTTACAGACCACATTTGTCATTTGGGTTAGAATTATCTCACTTAGGATGATTTTACCTAACTTCATCTCTTTACCTGTGAGTTTTATAATTTCATTTCTTCCAGCTGATTGTATAAATATACTATATGTTTAAAAATCTATTCATCCATTGACAGACATCTAGGCTATTTCTAATTTCTGGGTATTATGAATTTCTGGCAGCAATGAACAGGACAGAACGAGTTTTTTTGTGGTAGAATATAGAATACTTTGGGTATACGTCCAAGTGTGGTATAGCTGGGTATCATGGCAGATCAATTCCCATCTTCCAGAGGAAACACCATATTGAATTCTATAGTGAATGTACACCTTTTCACTCCCACCAGCAATGGATGAGTGTTATCTTTAATTCACATTCTTACCAACATGAGCTGCCATTTTTTTTTATTGATCTTAGCCAACAAAACATCAGACTGATGAAATTTCAAAGTAGTTTTGATTTGTACTCCCCTAATGAGTAAGGATGAGGAACAGTATTTTTTTTCTCATCTATTTGTGTTTCATCTTTGAACATATCTGAGAACTCCTTAACTAGATATGCATCCTATTTTTAAATTAGGTTATTTGGTTTTTGATGTCTAGGTTATTGAGTTGTTGTTTATCTATTAGCCCTTTATCATATGTGTAGTAGGGAAAATTTTTACTTGTCCTGTAGCCTGTCATTTGTCTGAATAAAGATGTCCTTTGTCATGCAGAAGCTTTCTAGGTTCATAGGATTACTTAATTGTTAGTCCTAGTGCCTGTGGTCTGTTCAGGTATTCTTTTCCATGCCAATGAGTTCAAGATTTCAATTACCTACATTAAACAGGAAATAGACAATAAGCTGTGAAAAGGGAAATTTTTGTTTTGCTACATTGTATAAAAAAACATGATAACTCTTTGTTTTGTTTTACCTGTATTTAAGTGCTTGATACACAGGTTCTAGCCTCATACAAGCAAGGTTCTGGAAGGATTCCTCCACAACACTGTCATTGTTAACAACAGTGGTTGACACCCAGTAGGATACCTAAAGTCTTTCTGAACAGCTAAGTATCCTAAATGAATTTTTTAGGATGAATAAATACAAATATTTGTTAAACAAGATTATTTCAAAGCATGGAAAGTGAAAGCAGAGAATTATGAAAGGGAAACAGGACTTTCAGTTCAGTGTTTCCTAGCATCTAAACTTTCTTTTAAACAATGAAAATAGACTGTTCCTATTGTTAGAATAAAAATGTTTCATACTTTTAAATTTTTCTTTCTGCATGGCCTTATCTGACATCAGTGGAAGGGAAGGCCCTTGGTCCTGTGGAGGCTTGATGCCCCAGCAAAAGGGGATGCTGGATGAGTGAGACAGGAGTGTGTGGGTAGGTAAAGGAGCACATTCATAGAGGCAAAGGGGAGGGGGAGAGGGGAATGGGATGGGGGATTTGTGGAGGGATAATCAGAATACTGGATATCATTAGAAATTCAAATGAATAAAATGTTTAATAAATAAAAACTTCTAGAAAACTATAGTTAGTACATGCACATGGTATGTTGAGGATAAATGAGAAGCAGGAAAACACAGAAATTAGAATATGATATTTTATCTGTCCTCTCCAATAAAAACTTTTCATAACTGAACAACTTCAAGAAAAAAAATACTAAAGCAACACACAAAATTGTAAATCTTCAATAATAAAATGCTTGTAAAAGCTAATTCAAAGAAAAGGGAATTATTGATGACCAATACAAACATAGTTAACTTTAATTTTTTAAATTTTAGTGACATATTACACTTCATCCAATATAAACCAATATAATAAAATATTAAGATTTAAACTTGCAACCAATGTAAAATTGTTTACAATACATGTTAAATTCTCTTTCATACTATGTGTATGTAATAGCAGAATGTCTCAGATGGGATTGTCCCACTATGGCTCAGTAGGCATAGTGCTGAATTCTGAAAGGAAAACACAGATCTGGAACTAAAATTATTGAAAGAGCAACTTGGAGGACAGCTTTGTGGTACAGCACACACATAGCTTTGCAAAGGTGGCATTACATCCAATCTCCAGCATCATGTGGAACAAGCCCATTCGTTTCATTGAAATGTCTCTCTATTTTTTTTTTACCCATTTTTTTACTAGAATGTTTTCTTTCCACTACTGAGTTTTGAAAATTAAAATCACAAATAATATATATTACATACTGTAACATATATAAAACCAACATTCCAGGTAACAGTCTTGTTTTACTAGCTTTATGGTTTGCAAGGATTAAATCCTTGTCTGTAACTTACAATCCATAACTTCTTTTTGTTTGTTTGTTTGTTTGTTTGTTTTCTTTTTCGATACAGGATTTCTCTCTGTGGCCCTGGCTGTCCTAGAACTCACTCTGTAGACCAGGCTGACCTTGAACTCAGAAATCCGCCTGCCTCTGCCTCCCAAGTGCTGGGATTAAAGGCATGCGCCACCACTGCCTGGCCCATAACTTCTTAATAGAAGTTTTGATGCAGCAAAATATTTTAAATGTGTAACAAAAAATGATATACAAAATAAAAAAAGAATATGAACCAAATGTCACAAGTAAAAGAAATGACTTGGCCACATGTTTTTCATGTAAGCCAACTAATAATAAAATAAAATATATGTAATCTAAACTGCAAAGATGCCATTTCCCATATAGAATTTAGAATAGAGAGTCAAATAAAACATCATGCTCATTGACCTCAATGGTATGCTAAATGAACCATTTATTTTACTGAGCTTGCAATGCAAATAGTCCACTTTTCCTGGATAATAGATTATCAATATGGATAAATACACCTGGTCTCTCCTGAAGGTTGTAGTACCCCTTGTTGCACAGCCTGTTGCCTGTTACCAATTTTGGTCATTACATATAATATATACACATTGCTTACTGAAAAGCTTTCAGAATTAGAGTATTTTTGACAATAAAAATGAAACATCATACATTTGTTGAGATACAAATACTCTATGATGATGGAATACCCAAAAAGCTTATTATCATAGACATTTAGTTGTTATTTTCTTCATAGTAATTTTAGAAAAATTAAATGAGATGGTCCATGATTATTTTTAAAGGATTTGCAAAATTGTTCAAGGAATATTATTAAACATTATTATGAAAGTGTCATTTATTCAAAAATATTCTTATGTTTTATTTTTATAAGCCATCTATTTCACTCTGTTAAAACCAAATTGTACATAGAATAGAAGCACAGGAAGGTACCTTCAACCAGTACTGAGCCTGAGAAGAATACAAAGAAAAGATGGCAACCTTAAAGAATGGAAGTAAATTGGATTTCTGAAAGTCTTTTAGTTTTAATAATCTACAGTGTCATTAGTATCAGGGAAAATTAAACAAACTTTTTTAGGTCAGAAAGACATTACTTTAATTGGTTTTCTTTCATGCAACAGACAGTGCAATCACATTTCAGGATTTTTGAAGACTACAAGTCTGACCTGAAGCAGAGTTCATTCAATGAATTACTTGCATCATTTTAAATTATATGACTCTTACTAGAATCTTTATGAGTTTATTTATAAGATAAATAACATGAAATGATCCATTTTGATTCTAGAATGCATTGGATATATTTTTCCATTGCTTCTGAACATTGTGGATTGATTAGACTAATGTATCATTGTTTTTATTATTCTCTCCAATAAAAATGTCTATATGTTAAAAGAATATTGACATCAAATTTTATTTTGATGTAAACAAAATAGATTTAAGTGTGCTTACATAAACCATGCAGTTCAAAACTGGAAGAATTCCTGTAGTCTGTAATTCTCCCAAAAGAGGAATTTCAGCAAAACTATTTTCAAAACAAGTTTCTCTGCCTTACAAAGGGAGAAAAACAGCTACGGGTCCTTTAGTTGACATGCTATGTCTCTAAGGTCACAGAATTCATTATAGAAATTACTCTCCTTCCTAGATTCTTAATGGCATCCTAATGACCTTACAAAACAAACTCCTACAGCAATGAAGATTTGTCAATGTCACTGTAACACTTCTTTTAGGTTCTATATCCTAAATGCTCTCCAAGAGCAAATGTACCAAAAAACTCAGGCAACAGACTGTGCAAAGAACAAGAGGTACTACAAGCTTCAGGAGAGACCAAGTGGAAGGTAATGAGATGCTGAACTGTGCCTTGAAGGGGCTATTGAGGTCTCTCACTCTCTCTTTTCCCCTCTCCCTAACCTCCATCTCTTCCAGTCCTTCTACCCCTCCCTATCCCTCTCCCATGGCTGGCACAATCAATATCTTTTAACACATTTCCTTCCATGATACACTGTCTCCTCAGAAACAAAAGCAATAGATAGAGACATCAATGGACCAAAATCTTGTAAGACTCTGAATACAAAATAAATTGGTTCCACCTTGTTTGCCTCTGACACTTTTTCACAATCATGAAAAACTAACAAAATATCATGCCAAGATATGCCAGATAAAGAAGGAAAACTTGTTATCTTTAATTAAAACTTTGACACATCATTCAACATTTGTGCTTTTATTACTTTTATTTTGACATATGTTTTAATGACTTTTTCACTACTTTTACTTAAGAATATTTGTGCCTACATGAGTTTATGTGCATCACCTAGAGAAGCTAGAAAATGTTGCAACTATAAAACTGAAGCTACAATCAGTTGTGAGTTACCTGATGTGTGTGCTTGAAAAAAAAAAAGGGTGCTGATCCTCTTCAAGAGCTCTAGAAGTTTTTAAACAGTGAGCCTTCTCTTTAGCACCTTGTTTCTATTTTGGAAGTTAACAAAATAATCTGTATTTATTGGGGACAAAATGAAGTTTTGAAATATGTATCTAAAAAGCAGAGCTAGTAGGTATTTACAAATGTATACATTCTACATTTATCATGTTCTAATGAAAACAGGATATATTCCATTGTCAAAAATATATTACACGTTATTGACCTTGATTACTGAACATTCTAATATACTTCTAAATCACATCTAATGGCAGTGCCTGACTTATATCACTTTGGTCATAAATTTCAAGTAAAATAGCTACTCTATTGGTGGTTAATCTGGCAGATTGACACTATTTCCTCTCATAAAAATAACCATGCATTTAGTAACACTGAATTATAAAATATATATTAAACTCAAATAAGTTCTATATATATATATATAGGTAATTGGGCATTAGTGTATGTAGCAGTGCTTGCTAAATTTAAGAATGAATCAAGTTGTGTTGTGGAACTTGGGGTTTTGTTTATTTGGTTGGTTGGTTTTGTTATTTTGTTATTTTGCTGTGTCCTTTTTTTGGTAGTCTCTTCCTCATTTTTCCTCCTTCTTTAGTATTGTACATTGAAAGAGTAATAAGTACAAGTACGGAAGCTTTCTTTAGCCAAGATAGATTCCTAAAGAGGACATGTAAGGATGATATTTAGAAAATGGTGCCCAATCCAGTTGGTTCCCAGGCAGCCACCATGTTCCCACTGCTCCTTGGCTCTGACCAGGGCTCCAGCTAGCTAGAGGCACAGTCCCTGGCACCTAAGAGATGCCAGTGTGAAGGATGGCTCTGCCAATCCACCACGCTGCATCCACAAAGCTCGGCTGAACCCCAGACAATATCTGTCATCCTCACAGTACCCGGTAGAAATGAAACTCTCAAAGCTTAATGATTATCTAATGGATTTATATATTTAGAAATGCTCAATCAACAAGATGCCCACACAATTAGAGTTGTTACCCAATATCTAACCTTTTGATAGAAGTTGCTACCCAGGACAGCTTTTGACCCATCGGTGGTCCTCCATGGATGATAGTCTCCTTCTCCCACTTCCCTTCCTCTCTTTCTCCCCTCCCCTTTCTCTTTTTCTCTCCTCCTCTTCCTGTCTTCTTTTTCCAACTCCACCTCCTCTTCTACTTCCTAATCACCAAGCTCCACTACAAATACAATTTAGCCGAAAAAAATATCCTGCTACAAGGACATAAGCTCTTATCATCGAAGTTCCAGCCAGTCTGGGAAATCATTATTTATAAAGAGAGAGTTTTAGGCCACTAACTTTAGCATGTATTCCAGTATTTCAGTTCACTACTTATGCCTCTTTCATCCATTTAGTATACGTATTAAATTCACTTCATGTGGCATAAAACCACTCCAAGACTCTGATTGATCCCACTCAATGCAGAAGATCAGAAGTACAAGGTAAATTAGAAAAACAAAAACGTGTTTTGTGTCTTAAGATCACAAATATTCTGCTTTACTGCTGATCTCAGATTAAATTCACTCTTATTTCACTTTCTATTGGCCTACATGTCATAATGTGGTGGGATAAAGTGATGTAGATCTTTATTCATGATCATCTTGTCTGTTCATATTACAGCTTTCTCTTACACATATAATTTATAAACATTACAAAGGGGATTTTCCATAAAGTCTCAAGAAATACTTTGAGAAAAGAATAACCCTGCTTAAATTATATAATGCCATCCAGACCATATCCTGATGATCAGAGATAATTACTGCTTGAGGGTGATTTTCTTCCTTGCCTGATTGGCTCTTGGCATAAAAGAATCTTCAAACAAGAATCATAGCTTGAGTTCAATGGAAATCTTACAGTGCCCCAGTTTAGAAGGATTTCTTCTCTGAGAGCAGGAATTCTTAGACTAGAGAAATTAAAATGTACAAAGAGGAAGCAGAAGTTAACCAAGTGAGTCAGTGAGCATGAAAAAGAAAAAATTATCCCAAATTCTGTTTGCTCTTCAGTAGGCCGAGCTGTCCATCCATTGCGACACAGGATCATTCACACCCCAAAAGGAGGAAACCTATCTTTACAGAATCCACTGCCCAAGCTGGCTCTTCACTGGCACTTTCTGAAGAATAATCTATTTCAGCATTATCCCCCCAATCCCTGAATGAGGTAGTTTTATCTTTTTCTCACTTACTCTCATAATTATATATTACAAATATTATAAAATATTATATTATTTATAATATGTAAATATGGTAAGTATATTAACTATATGTAATATAATAAACCTATTATATATTATATTATATATAAAAATATCTGTATATTTATATATATAAATCTATTATATATTTATATATTATTAAATATAAATATATTAAATTGTAAAAATATGTATCATATATCATACACCATACATTATAAAACATATATCATCATATATAACATACCATATGGGTATATCTATACCTATACCTATCATCTATATCTATATTCTATCTATCTATCTATCTATACATAAACTTAACAACAGTGCTATGGGCTTGGTACATTGATTAAATGAGAGAGTAGCAAAGCCCAGAACATAAAACTTATCTAGTACTTAGGAAATGCTGAGGATAGGAAAGAAGAACTTCTCAGGAAGCACTATAGAGCACTGTAGAACTCTGACAAAACTGGGACAATCAAATGTGGTATTAGGTTTTTTGTTGTGAAAAAACACTTGAGAAAGCCAATCTGAAGGATAAAAGACTTCATTTGGCACACAGGTTTTAGAGGCTCTCGTCTAAGATTAGCTGGTCTCATGGCTGAGAACCTGAGTCAAGACTGAACATTATGACAAACTAGAAAGTTTGTCACGGAGAAAACTAGTTTACTTGGCAGACAACAGCAGACAATGGCAGATAGGAAACAAAGAGAACTGAAATGGCATAGAAAAGAAACATCAAACACACACACACACACACACACACCAATATAAGGAATCAATGAAAGAAGGAGGAATTGATTCATTGAGAAAATCAATAGGATAGAAAAAAACCCAAATTAGCTAAAAACTGAAGAATTTCCAAATTAACAAAATTAGAAATGAAAAGGACATAACAATAGCCAGCGAAGAAATCAAGAGAATCATAAGGATATACTTTAAACAACTGTACTTGACCAAATCAGAAAATCTAAAAGAAATGAGGAATTTTCTCAATATGTACCACTTATCATAGTGAAAATCAAGATTGATAAGCAATGTAAACATATTTATAACCTCTAGTGAATCAGAAATACTCATTAAAACTATCCAAACTAAAATAAATAAATCTATAAATGAAATCCCTAGACCAGATGGTTTTTAGTATAAAATTCTACCAGACTTGAGTTAACCACAGTACTCTTCAAATCGTTACAATAAATAGAAACAAAAAGAACATTCCCCAATTCATTTTATGAGGCCATTTACCGTAATACCCAAACCACACAATCATCCAACAAAGAAACAGAATTATAGACCAATTTCCCTTAAGAACTGAAATACAATATAATCAATAAATATAGCATAGTAGGCTCTGTTTGAAATTCTATGGTAGTTGGCTTGGTCTAAAATACTAAGAATGAGTTCCCTCCTCTTTAGCAGGCTTTGATTATGACTAAGCTGTAAGTGTCATTGTTGTACCTTTAGTGATCTCTTCCCATGCTGATCATTGTGATGGTTCCACTTCAGAGTGGGTAGAGAACTGTTGATTTCCTTCTGCCCTTGCTGGCTTGCACTGCATCTTCTGGTACTATAAAAGCATCAAGGAGGCAGCTTTCAGTCAGACTCAGCCTAATTCCTCAAAGTTCAGTGTGTGAAGTGCATGGTGTTTTCTAGAAGTGGGGTGTTATCTTCAGTTGATATGGGGAAACCAAGGGCAATAACAATAAGCATTATCGTTTGCAGAATTTCTTCAACTTCTCTGACTAAAAGTTTGAAAAGTACTGTTTTATGCCTGTTTCTGGGGTTATTATTAGATAGCCTATGGCTCTTGGTGAGGAGAAATATCAATCTGTGTGGCATAATCTTTCTTAAAATACACACACACACACACACATATATGCACTTACATGTATTATATGTAAAGAAAACTACAGTGGGGAGCTCTAGAGAAGAGAGTAGCTGAACATGGTAATATGAAAGGGTAATTGGAGAAGAGAAGGAAGGTCATTGAAAGGAGAGGGCAATAGAGAAAAAGAGGATGGGGTAAGGACTAGATAGCACCACGATATTTGAAAAATCAACAACAAAATATTTTTAATATGATTGTAAGTTGTGCGAACTCTCTTAAAAATCATGTAGATATTTGAGGTTCTTGCTCTCACTGAAATCTCATAGAAAAATAAAACGACTAAAATGATGCTCTCCTAAACTCAGTATAGAACAAAAGCATATTTTAATTCTTGATAAGAAGAACACATTATATAGTCAAGAACTTTGCTTTATAGGAATGGAAGGATTAAAACTATACAGGGAGGGAAAACTATCATTATCTGTTTGAGACTCCTGATTCATCACATAATCAGATTCTGGCTGCAGATTAGCTGTAAGAGTTTGAGGTTCTCTCCACAGCCTTAGAAAAAGAGGTATGTTGGTAATCTATTCAGGAGTATGATTGAGATTCCTTTGTTTGCCTGTCTCACACTCCTTCCACTATGAGCCTAAAATGGTACCCATCAGGCTGTTTATGTACATAGCTTCCATGAAGCAAAGTGAGTATCTTGACTCTGTAATGACTCAATATAACATTAATCATATAAAGTTTTCTTTCGCCTTTTTTTCAAAATAGTTAACAAAAGCATCTCTCTTATGAAGTAGAAGTTTCTGGATAAACAGTTGATACAGACTCATGATATTTTGATGTTACAACTCATGTAGTAAGGATACCTCACGTGATGTTTTGCTGAGGCAAGACCCATGGGAGGACACATGATGTTTGGAGAAAGCATAAATAGGACTCAATGGACAGTAATGACAGTGCTCTTGCAAAGTGAGCATTGTAATGATTCTTAGTCTTGTGTCTTAGTTTTCACTGATCTTCAATTCAGTGAGAGAGGAATGATGTAGAACTTCTCCTGGCATCTCAGCTGATCCTGGGCTCTTCCAGTGACTCATGCCCATTTGGTGGAGGCCTGGTAGTTTCTGCTGCATCATACCACCTCTGCTGAATTGGACTGCTGGTTTCCTGACAATAGGAGGTTGGAATTGTCTCAAAGAAATGCTTCCAAACAGGTCCACATCTCCTTGTCCTATTTACCATCTTTTCTCCCCTATCTTTGGGCTAGAGACAGTAGGCTAGAAGGGGGATCGAAGCACTTGATAACCCTTATTAAAAGTAGGTTTTTAAAAAGATAAGCCTACACTCTTAGGCTTCTCCCTTACCATCTCTTTACCTTTCCTCTGATAGGTAAAATAGATGCCTCTGATTTTTCTTACAACTTCTGATGTGGGGCAAACTTCCAACCTGCCATTGCTCTGTCTTTAAAATAGTGCAGGTCTTAACTTGCTATGGAGCTGGAAATGCATTTAGTGTGGCAAAGGAAAAAGTCTTTGTGATATCAAACTTTTTTGATACAAGCAATATAATACTTCATAATACTTCATAAAATTTTAATTTGCTACCATTCACAGGTCTTTCTGAATCTCTGAGAGTAATCTCCTTTCTTTTAGAAGTATTTTATAGTAATTATATTTATAGTCAGAGAAGATGGCAAGATGGCAAGGGCCCTACAGATCCTAAAGGTGTTAAAATTTCTTACACGGCATCACTTTTAAATTCTTGTGACAGTGATAACTAACCATAATTCTCTATCTCTTACTCTCTAGGATAATCATGGAGTGGTCACCACAGAAAACTTAAGTCAAAAGTGCAGAAGTGTAAAGTGACCTAAATCAATGGTTTCTCTGTAGTTCTCTCCTTCCTTCCCTCCCTTCCTGTCTCCCTCCCTTCCTGTCTCCCTCCCTCCCTCACACTCTCTATCTTTTCTTTTTCTTTTTTTCTGAAATCCTGACTGGTTGGGAAACTAGCACAATTGCTACACCTATCCCACCCTGTGTAGCAGTGGTTCTCAATCTGTGGGTCATGAACCCACAGGGAGCTGCATATCAGATACTGACTTTACAATTTTAACATTAGCAAAACTACTCTTATGAAGTAGAAATGAAATAATTTTATTGGTGTAGGTTACTAGAACATGAGAAACTATATTAAAGGGTAGCAGTATTAATAAGGTTGAGAAACACTGCTAAAATTATGTAGCAATAAAATGACTCCTAATGACATACTGATGACAGAGTGACTGGCTTTTCTGATCTCAAGAGAAAGAAATTTCTTCTTACAGTAGAGGAGACCCACAACCGAACAATGTGCAGACAGCAAGAGACCTTTGGAACTTTCAACTCTTAATGGAATGTCTTTATTAGATCTCTTCCCCTAAGTAGCAGAGATTTATGTAGAAGAGGCAGAAAGATTGTAAGATTCAAATGTGATGGATGACTCCAAAGACTCCTAGACACAAGAGGACTGATACACATTTGAACTCACATAAAGACACAGTGACAGCATGCACAAGAGTTTTACATTTTCAAACCAGAAAAATATCAGCACTGAGAATTTGACATGAGAATGTGTTCAACTGATACCAAAAAAGGTAGTTGATATCTGCTGGGAAAGGGAAAACCTATTTGTTCCAATGGAATATCATAAAGCATACTGCAGGGTACATCTCATGTCCAGAGGTAGTTGACCAACTCAAAATGCATGGCTTGTGTGTGTATGTGTGTGTGTGTGTGTGTGTGTGTGTGTGTGTGTGTTTGCACGTGTCTGTGTGTGTGTTATTTTGTTTTGTTCTGATATTTTCATAATTTTCAAGTTCACTGTTTGCTTGTCAGTTTTGATTTTTATTTTTGTTGTTGCTGCTTTCCTTGTCTTTCTTCTTCTTTATATAAGGAGAAAAAAGGAAGTGGGTAAATGTGTGGGACTGATATTGAATGACTTGAGAGAGAGGAAAGTTTATGAAAAATGTATTTCATGGAAAATTTTTAAATAAAAACTTTAGAAACTTAAGTGAGCTCTCATATCAAGAAGAATGCTTGGCATTCTTTTTATAAATTATACTATCTTGGGCAAGTAAGAGATCTCCCAATTTACTCACCTGTGAAAAGGGAGAGAATGTCTTCATTTTGTATGTGTACTAGACATGTAGTAACACTTATTGTTATTTCTAAAATATGATGTCAGTTATATAATGTTTATAATAGGTATTATAAGTAATATACAGATAATCAAAACCATATTAAATGATTACATAGGCTATATTAAAACACCTCTGTATAAAGAAATGAGCATCTTGATTTCTTATCTGTAGGAATCTTGCAAACAATGTACCATAAATAATAAAGAATAATTAATAACTGTAATGACTTTAAATCACTGAGCAAAGATTTAGGCACATTAATTATCATTTAAAAGTACCTGTTTTTTTTTATTTGTCTGTTTTGGGTTTTGGTTTTTGGTTTTTGGGTTTTTTTATGATTTTCGGCTCTCAGTTCCTTAACATTGGACATCTTTCTGATGTAGTTTTGCAGATTTTGGTGATATGAGAAAATATTAAGGATGATAAGTGTTACTCTGTGATACTATAATTAACACTTCTAGTTTATTAAGTAATTCTTCAACTACAAAATAAAATTAATGCAAAATTTTAAATAAATTCTAAAACATGTTTCATGAGAGATGATGTTGGCAACTATAGATAGCAACATAGTGACTGGGAAGTTTCCCCTCTGATACTACAGCTATATGATTGCCTAAGGAAGACACGAACAAGGATGCCACCTATGGTAATGCTAGCATTAAAGAAAGACATCACATGAGTGCAAATCCTAAGCAAAAAGTACAGGCAACTAAAAAATGCTGAGAAAGAAAGAAGTAGCCCTTCCCAAGGATGAGTACTTAATTATCTACCTAATACTAAGTAGTTAGCACCCAATTCCTAGCCATACAATAACACTAAACAGATTCAGAAAGGACTGTGTGTGTGTGTGTGTGTGTGTGTGTGTGTGTGTGTGTATTAAACAATGAAAATTTAAGAAGAGCCAGTAATTTTAAGAGGGATGAGACGTGCAAGAGTTGGAGTAGAAGAAATGGAAAGGCAAATGATATAATTATATTTTAATTTAAAAATTTGTAGAAAGAGTACGAGTCTGGAATAAAAGCATTATAGGACTGGATCGTGTCTCTACCATACAGATTGTACAGCAACACCTCTATGAGCTTCAGTGCCCATGTGGAATACATATACTACTGATGTCTCCAGATTTGGAATTTATTTGTCAAGATGATGCCTAGAAGCTGTCAAGTAACTAACTAGCCATTTGAAAGCACATAATAACATATTATACATATTTATAAAACATACACTTAACTAAAATAAATGCTGAGTGGTTTATCATGCATTAAACAGATCAATATATAGAGTATAGTAAATATAGTTATGTTATTTATAAAATATTTTAAAATGGATATTTAAAAATGTTAAGAAACATACACATACTTCCCAAAATGTGTTTTGTAATTGATATTGTGCTACAGTCTCTCATAGGTTGTCATATCCTACTCCTAAGTGTGATGGCAGGTGTCAGAAAACCAAAACCAATGTCAAAAAAAAACTTTAAAAACTTCACAGAAGCATACATACATATCAATATGAGAATGGGGTACACATGTAGCTAATACTACTACTAGTGGTCAAGGCAGAATGGAAAAAGACATGCAAAAAGGAAGGTAATGATGAATTTTCTGTGTCAAGTGGGGTAGGCCAAAGTCATGTGAACTATTGATAAAACATTTCTAAAAGCATCTATGAAGGTTTTCCAGAAGAGAGTACATTTGTTTCTGTTGAACTAGAAAATAGCTCCAACCTCACTAATGTAGGTGATCAAACCTCATTTATTGTAACCAAAGCGAATGAAAGAAAATAGAAGAAACAAATTCAGTCTCCCTTTTCAGTCACAAGTTCTATCTTCTGTCTACAATGTTGAAGGTCCTGGTTCCTAGGTTTACAGGAATTGAGCATTCATTGGCTCACCTGGATTTCTAGACTCAGAGGAAAAATTACTGCTGTCTTCCTTGGTTCTCCAATTCCATCGAATAGGAAAAGTTGATGATGACCTTTCTTGTCTCCACAGTCATGCAAACTAATCCCCTGGTAAATCAGCATTCCCTACACACACACACACACACACACACACACACACACACACACAGAGAGAGAGAGAGAGAGAGAGAGAGAGAGAGAGAGAGAGAGAGAGAGAGAGAGAGAGATTTTCTTTCTCCTTCTTCTATGGTTTCATTTACCCGTAAAATTCTAATTGAGAAAGACATAAAATATAAATAATGATTATCAGTAGATTGGAACATTCATAGACCTCAATGTGTTGAACAGCCCTCAAAAAATACAACACCCTTTCTACTTAAAGAAAAAAATTTATTTAAAAAAATGTGTCTCCAGGAAAATGATGGGGATGAAAATTTACTGGAAAGTGTTATATGAATGTAGTAATCAAAGTGTTTCTGGTTAGATACATAAGAAGTAAGGCTTCTAAAATTCACAGTATGGCAGTAAAAACTTTTAAGCTTTATTTTACTTAAATTTTCATTTGTGAATATGAATACTTAATTCTTGTTTGTATAGTATAGTATATAAGTATATATAATATTTATGCATATATATGCATACATATGTATATATGTACATATGTATGTATATGCACTCAAGTACTGTTAGAGTCCATGTAATACTATATGGAAGTAACATTGTAGATAACTGTAAACTATTCCATGAGGATGCCCAAGGAAATGTAATGAACTCTTCTGCAAGAGCACTGTATGCATCCTTAACTGTTGAGCCATCTCTCCAGCCAAATTAAAATACGTTTTTATCCTAAATAAAATCAAGTGGAAAAGAACCTACCTGATTCTGGAAACAAAACTTTAACTCAGGAAGCAATTAAATTCATAGACCATTTGAGTTGGTCAACTTTTATATTTTTACATATGAAATATTCCATTTTTCATAAAAGTCTTTTTTCAAACAAAAACAAATGGGTGTGTATTTGGGGACTTTAGTAGCCTAATTTACTAACTATTAGTTTTGTGAAATATTACTTTCAGTGTAAAAGAAAGACATTAAAGAGGTTGTTTATGTAAGGATACAATAATTATGTTTTAAGTTCCCAATTTTTACTTCATCACTTAGATGTAGCTGAGATCTGCTTGTTCAGAAATGACTGGAGTAGAAATGACCGTGTAATATTTTCTAGCAAAGGATTTTTCCCATCACTGATTCACCTGGATACTGAAGCAATGAAAGCTGATGTGAATGAGCAGGACACAAATAAAAATGGATAGAAATTAATGAGCTCCACATGAATAAATGAATGTTTGATGATGGATCAAATAATTTTAACATTGAAGGAATATATATGGGACTTAAATTGGTTTCTGGAGTAAACAAATCATAAGATAGGGTTCACATTGTTTGGAATAATTCATATTCTTGTTAATGTCTGAAATATAAGACTGTTGAAAACTACAACCATAAAATTCAAGGGAGGAAATCAAAGATGAAATACTAGAAAGCAACTGAACTAATGTATCCCAAGGTCAAATGGATGATGGGATAAGGAAAAAAAAATAAGCAGGACAGTTGGATAATTGGTTTTGTTTCTGTAGCCAATGATCAGAATGAGGACATACAAAATACACTGCACACGAACAGGCCCAAAGACCATCATAGGTGCCCAGAGGTTAAAATCCTTGTGGTGGTACAGACTACATTCTTTTCCAGGGACAAGGGGAGAAGTCTGGATTTTTGCCTTTTCTTGCTTCACAGGACATTCCAGTTTTCTTGGTATTTGGCCCCATGCTGCCATTTGCAAAGCTATCAGTGTTACAGCTTAATTAGCATTCATCTACGGTGGTTCCTCCTCTCACAATTGGGAGTTGTCGATATTTAATGTTTTAAGGACCCGTATAGTTAAGTTAGCTCTACCCTGATGATCAAGGAAAATCAGGGCATGTCAAGGTCTTAATTGAATCACACCTGTGGAATCCATCTTGCCCTATCTAATGGCATATTCACAAACTTAGAGGGTCTCATTACAATTCAAAATTAAGAGGGGGAGAAAGACAGATAGACAGACAATTCAACTCTCTTAGTTTCTGAGGTGTTTATAGAAATCCTTCTACTGTTAGTACAAAATATTTACAATGCTCATTTCTCTTTTTAAAAACAATGAAAACTTTACACTCTAAACTCTTATTTTTTCACATGTCTATAGGGAAAAAGTCTTGTGCTCAATAAATGTCACACAGTGATACTTAATGCTATGCTATTATATTGTTGATATCTGTTGGTGAGCACCCACTGTACCCACAACACAAGCCCATAAATTTTATCGTTTTGGGGGAAAATTAATCATATTGAAATGTAGGCTAAAAGTGTGGTATCCAATTAGGGTATTTACAATTAGTGACTCATATTATTTTGCAAAAACTTCAAGTACTATAAATCAAGAGAAATATTATTAACAGATATTCTCATAACGTATAGCTAACTGCACATTAGGATAGATACTGCACAGACCAGGAAACCATGCTATCATGCCTGAACTACAGTGTTCTTCTCAAGCCCTGTCACAGCTCATCAACTTTTCACATATTAAAGATATTTAAATAGTTTCAAAAACAGTGATTTACCTATACAAATTTCCTAGGTCTAGAATTAGAGATTGTAGAAATTCTGAACAGTAAATTTGCAAGTTTTCGTCCTTGAAAAATTAATTTTCTATTATCAGAATGTGTGAATGTTTGGAGGCTACTACATCACATCTGTTGAAATTAATGTTACATGATGTCTTGTTTTTATACTCAGTCATGTGAGTGTTCTGTCTACAACCTACAAAGTCATCATTTAGTGTCTACTGAATTGTCCCAGTTACATTTTATAATCATGAAAATCCTTCCAGTAGTTTAATGGACACTCTGGTTCTATGTGAGCCCTTTCCATGACTGTGAGACTGCCAACAGTAAACAACTGTTTTATTTTGGCTACAATATAAAATTTGAAATCATTATTATTATTAGTTCAGTTCTTAATGATAGGCCTAAAAGTTATAAAAGCCTTTCTGTGTCTAAAATGTGAGTTTCTCTTGCTGCCAAGATAGTCAGGCCAGTAAGGGGGCCTGTGGTCCCTGAGACCTAATGACCTAAATTCTCTGGAACCTAGCATGGTGAAAAATAAGAATTGATTCCTGAAAGTTGTTCCATATTCACAGGGCTTGCACAAAACTTGTGTTACGTGTGTGCTTACACACACACAACATATACAACCTAACTGAATAAATGTGATTTTTTTTATATAAGGTACAATTCAGTAATTTTAAAAGTGTCTTTATTTGAAAGAAAGGAGGAGTAGACATTTCAGAAAATCATCCTTCATCATGAGGGTCCATTTTCTCCACAACAACATAAATAGGAAACAAAAGAGCTTAGAGGAATTGCAACTCCATCAGAAGAACAACAGTATCAGTTAACTAGATCCCTCAGAGCTCCCAGGGACTAAGCCACCAATCAAAGAGCATACATGAGCTAGTCCGTGGCCCCCACTACATATGTAGCAAAGGACTACCTTGTCTGCTTCACTGGGAGGAGAGGCCCTTGTTGCCATGGAAGTTTGATGTCCCGGAGAAGGGGGATGCTAGAGGAATGAGGAAGGACTAGGTAGGTAGGGGGAGCACCCTCTTAGTGGCGAATGGGAGGGAAATAGGGTGAGGGGCTCATGGAAGGGAGACTTGGAAGGAAGAAAACATTTGAAATGTAAAAACTAAAATAATTAATAAAATATATTTAAAAATAAAATAAATCAATGGGAAACGGTTATTTTGGATACATAGTTCCATCCTTGGAAATGGTTGTTCTCCAAAAGTGCATTTGTTAGTCAGCTGAATCTCTTCACCTCAGCCAAGGTCAGCAGCAAACTATCAGGATCCAGACAAAGACGTTCAAGTTTAAAGGGAAGAAACTTCAGTCTCCGATGACTGAAGTAATACATAACCTTAGGGATCGTGGCATATTAACAGGAATAACTTAATTTGGGAAAAGATAAAGGAAGCTATCCACTGCTGCCTTGGGATGCTTCTACAGGAAAACACCAATGTCAACCTCTCCAAAATCAGGTATCCTTCAGCAAACTCCTCCTCTTCCCCAATCACAGAACTGGTAGCACACCACAGTGCATAAGCAATCCTCTTGTCATTAACAGCAAAAGTTCATCCTAAAATAAAATATTCACTGAAACAATGCCTCTTCTCACTCCGAACTGGCACGGTCCCATCCAGAGACTCTATAGTACCTTACATTATGCTAGCTAGAAGGCAGCAGCAGTAGAAATACTTGTTGATCAATTGACCTGTGTGATATGGTTGGTAACAGGGATCAATAATGAAGACCTTTGATAATGCCACATAAAATAGACACATTTATCACTGTGTGTGTGTCTTGTGTGTGTTTTGTGTGTGTATATGTATGTCACATGGTGTGTATATGTGTGTGTATATATGGTGTATGTGTGTGTGTCTATATGCGCTGTGTTTGTATATGTAGTGTGGTTGGTGTGTATGTGTGTGTGTGTAGTATAGTGTATATGTGTGTATACCTGGTGTGTGTGTGTGTGTGTGTGCGTGTGCAGAGGTATGGCAAAATAATAAGGTATCTCCTATCTCAAAATATATTACTTTTAGTGGGAATATATGAGAAAATGATTGGTTCATTATTTATACTAGAAAGAACAAAGATTTCTTACATTTCTGACCTAGTATTTCTTTGCCTGGATCTGCTTTCCATCCCTCCGAGAGCTGCCTGTGCTTCACAGACACTGAGTGCTTCATTCAAGCACCAATGGCTACTGAGTGACCGTGGCGTTTCTTCCTCATTCACCACTTCCTATCTTCCTATGGTTCTGTGGGTCTTCAAAAGGGAGTGTACATGACGTTCTGGTCAAGTGTCCTTCATCACTCTGACACAACCATAGACTAAATGTTCAAATCAGGGAGACACAGGCTCTTTAGCTCCTCCAGATAATTTTATAATTGTTTATAAGAATACAAACATACATATTTATTATTACATTATAAGTGGTAGTCATCATACTATGATGACAAAGCTGAGTAGTCTATCCTGAGACCATAAAGCCCAGAGGATTTAGCCATTTTTTCTCTTACTTTTTATAGAAAAAGTTTTCTCACATGTCCACTGATCCAACCCTCGTAAATTCAGCAAAGTTTTAAAGAACTACCCCAAAGAGAAGGAGATGCTACGTACTACTAGGATGTTACTTACCACTGGTATTTGGTAAGCACACTCATGATTTCCAGCTCACATTTGCTTCTCTAGAAGCTCTGCTTATTTCTTGATTAATCTCTATGAAACAGAGAGCAATTTTTGCACATTAAAGCATTATGCCTTAGAATCCATGTTCAAGGAGTATACTGTCCAAATGAGAGTTTCTAGTGTAATTCCTGTAACCCTAGACTTCGTTTTTCCGAAAAATCTCCCTTTCCAGAATGATAAATGAGTAGTGAGGAGATTCGTATCCAAAGTAGAAATAGAATGTACTGCCCAGAAGAATAAAGTCTCATCCTGCAATCCAAAGGAAGAAACTCATTCACTCTAGAAGATGTTAGTGCTCTCAATTACTCATTACTTTCACTTTCAATGTCTTCCTAAGGGAGTGAACTTTACCACTCTATTGATTTATGTCTTAAACACGTGACTTCCCTTAGCATAACAGGCTCAAGTGTTTCATATTCTAGGAGCTTTAACAACCATTCCATGGATAAGCATTTCCAATTTTTGTTGCTCTGAGAAGCTTGTAGTCTCAATAATATCAAATACTAAAGTCTATATCTTCACATGAAGAAGCCATGTTGAAAAACAACCAACTCTCAGCTGCTTTAGCTAACACAAAACAAGGTGAAAACATACATTACTATCAGTAGTGTTGCTATAGCATATATACATATATATGTATATATGTATGTATATATGTATATATGTGTGTATATATGTATATATATATACACTTCAGTGTTAACATGATTAAAATAAAAACTATATAATAGCATTAGACTGTATATAAGTTATAGTTTAGAAGGTGTAAATGTACCTTAAACCTGTGAGTTTCTGCCAGACACAATCTTTTTTATCAGGTAACTGACAACATCTAGGAAACAAGGAAACAAGTGGAGAAATAATCACTACTAGCAATTACTAGTTAGACATCTGAAGGGTTGCTAAAGTTTTCAGTGACCAGGAGAGCATCCATCAACAAAGAATCACTCATTATAATACATACATAGTGTCAAGATTGAAAAATCATGAATGAGAAAAAAAGAAGAGGTTAAAATAATCTATTGCTATAATGAATTTTTCTATGGGATATGAAAAAAAGATAAATCCTAAAGTTTTAGACAGTTTTCAAACACATGTGATACTAGACATTTGGAATGCAAAATTACAATTTTCCCAAGGATTCTTAAATATAATAAATGATATAATAACTATTACATCAACAATATCATCTAAACTGAAAGACACAGAAAGGACATGTTTCTTTTATAAGCTCCTCATAATTCAAGTCCAAAACTCTCCCTACAATTTCCTTCATTCCCACTCATCCTGTCCTATAAGCTGCTAGGCAGAATACATCTTGAATTCTATATGACTCCTATGCTAGAGTCTGTTTTACTTACCTCCAAAGAACTCTCCATTACTATCAAGAGAGAAGAATTATTTTCCTGTACAAAAGAAGCAGCATGGCTTGTGCTCAACCGTGCAACATCCTGAAGATTAAACAGATTAGTAAATATTAAAGTATTCAAAAACAGCCCTGGTGAGATGCATCAAAGGGTAGCAGCACTTGCACACTGACCTGACCGAAGGTTTCTCAAGAGGTATCTTTTCACATCCATATGGACCATAAACATTGAAGACCAGTGAACAAGTACTTTTTAGGTATTTAGTATTAATGATCAATCAAGAATAATTTTATTTGTCAAAAGAAAGAAGCAAATAAAAGATACGCTTCAAACATGTATTTGAATAGCTACCTTTTAAAGAACATTTATGTAGAATTGCTTTTGTTTTTGCAAGTTTTCAGCTACTGAGTTGGCACAAAGCACTGGATTTATATCCAATCCTTACTGTCAAGATTCATTCAGAACAGCCCAGGTAGGAATAGAATGTACAGGGAAGAGGAGGCTTGGGAATAATAGCCTGGGTGTTAGAGATACTGCTGAGAAGAGTGCACTATTTCCTGGAAAAGGAGAGGATGTCATTCCTTCTGCTCTAGTGCTGAGGCATCTGATTGTATAGCCTTTGCTAATGATCTTCAGAAACTTCCTTTTAAATAGTTATTTTTAAATGCTACCATATTTCAGTGTGAAGAACTGTTCAGAATTTCAACAGACACATTTACTTGCATGTTTACTTATTACTTTTTGAAGAAGTGTTCTTGATTGATCATGAATTTCAGAAACCTAAAAGATTGTATGCTTCTTGGTTTTGTTTTATTATTCTCAGAATTTTTGTTGGCTATTGGGATCTTTAATCCTTCCATAGAGATTTTAGAAACTATTTTCTACATCTCTGAAGAATGTCATTGGTATGATGATGCCATTTGCAGTGAATATGTGAGATGCTTTGAGTAGAATGGCCACTCTTTCAAAGCTAATTTTCCAAATACACAATCCTATGGAATCACCACTCCTGGTGTCTCTCCAATTCTCTCAGTCAGTGGGTGCATTGATGTTTTTTGTTTGTTTGTTTGTTTGGTTGGTTGGTTGGTTGGTTGTTTAGTTGGTTGGTTGGGTTGGGCTTTTTTGCTCATGATGGCAGATGTTGAAAGAAAATCCCTGTGGTTACCACAGTCTTAGGATACAGGAATGAAAATATTTTAGTTGTATGTTACCTGAAAACATACTTCCTGAAGTCTAGCCTCCATAGTACCAGAAAGTATATAGCAATCTGGCAATGGAGAGAAGCCGTTAACATTCCTACACAGCTGTGACAACTAAAAACCACAACACATCATGGCACACTATCCAAAAAGGTACAAAAAGTAGCATTCACTTATTGATAGTAACCAACATCTCTATAAATGGGATGAAGATTTACACAACAGAAAAAGAATGGTAACTGATACTAACAACCTAGACAATTGCCTGAGGCTAGTGAGGTCGTGGATCTTAGAAGAGAATCTATAATGGCCATTTTGCTGAACATAATTCTGAACAGCATTCTAAATTGTATCCTTATACCCACAGATAAGTGCAGTTATCATGCCTCCAAAAAAGACTCTCTTTACAGCAAATAAAGATCATCACAGAAAATTAGAACTAGACAGAAATCAATGGTTTTGAAGAAGCTTAGCCCAGTGGATACATCTACAACACAGTTCCTACATCTATGACTCAGAGACCATAGTGAAGATGGCATAGAAAGAGCAAAAATAATATAAAGTCAGATGTAAAATATTTTCTCCTAGAAATGGAAGCATAAGTAAGATCTGAACAACGACAGTGTCAACAAATTTGTTAGTCAGGAGCTTCTTTACAGTTTCAGAGGGTCAATGTGCACTGATTCAGCCTTTGTTTTCTTGTGATGCCTTGTAGACTGGCACCAGGTAACATGCTTTGTCCATACATCTCCATTGCATGTATGGCATAACAGAAAACTATTAGAGGATATTGAGAGACAAGAATAGGCTCAATAAAAAAAATATAAATCATGCCATACACTGATGTGCCTGATGAGTAATCTTTTTTATTTGCTGTTCTCTTACAATTATTTTCATTATTTTAAAATCTGGTCAGTATGAGGAACAATACAGTAGGTATAGAATTCCACAGATTCTACATACATGTATTCATGAACACACAATGTTAATGCAATGTCAATGAAGAAGCATGCCGCCCTGACTACATGTCCAAACGGTTCCTGATGCTCATATGCAGCCTTAAGAACATGGATACATAATCAGCTATGTTTATAATGGTAGACTGTAAGTTAAATTCATACTACAAAAAGTTGTATTTCTCACATTCCTGAATAACATAGCTGAAAGTCCTAATCTTTAAGGAATTATTGTTTATTATGATGGTTTGAAAATCTGAATCTCTTGTCAAGTATATACATGACTATTGTGCCCACTCATATATAGTACAAATGCTTAATAAAAAGAGAAGTCTAGTCAGTTCTGTGTACAGATCTTGCAATATTTAGCATGTATATTATAAATGGATATCCCTTTTCTTACTTCTACCATCTCATATTGGCACCTATAGCCAACTTTGTGATACATCTTAGGTAGAATTTATAAAATATCCCTGCTAAATTTAATATTTCCTAACGTTCTTAGAAAGAAAAAAAGTCAAAGCCAGACTTTTAACATCAGTCAGGTTGGTTTCAAAATCATCCCCACACTAATATTACTTGCACTGAACTCTGGACTTTCAATCATTCTCAGTATATGTATCCTCTTGACAAATGTCGTTTTTTTTTCACTGTGACTTCAGCCTCCTTCATTTTCTGACTAATTTGCTAGTTTACCCTTTCCCAACTTTGTATCCCTCATAATGCCCAATATGAAGGCAGTAAATTATCATAGCAACAGCCATACTGTTGTGAACCTGCACAACAGGTGCAAATATTCACCTGGGCAGATGTGTCCAAAATGACACAGAAGCACAGGAGGATGACAGTTGATAATGATGGCTTATCCGTGAAACACTGGCTTTTTGCCAGGTACTGTAGGAAACACTTGCATTTATCGCCTCTTGTAAGCCTTACAACAGCTCCTCAAGGCAGCGTCTATCATCATCATGGCAGAGATGAGAGAGCTGAGGCATACTTAGCCTGACGTAGTTCCTAAAAATATAATACTGTCTAAGGTTTAATCAAAATCCACACACTGTTCAAAATCTTATGATCACATTTTATTTAATTACCATAATAATATATTTTCATATATTACCCATTATTTGGAAGGGAATGATGAGTGAATCAATTTTCTCTAAGATCGTCTTGAAATGTGACTTCCAAGTAAGTGCACATGCTCAACAGAAATGTACTAATAAAGGACTAGTTACATCTTCTGGGTTCTAAAGCACACATTCTTTTCATATGACTTTTCCATACATCTTTACTTGGGTTAACCTTTCTCTCCACCATCTTCATCTCCCTCATACCCTGCCTTGGCTTGAACCCAAAGTGTTTGCCATCTCTACTTTCATATAATTTATGTCCTATGTCCCCCTCTCTAAAGACATCCAAATCCCCTCGCTGTTGGTTGCTGGCTTTTACAGATGCTCCAAATTAAACACACAAAACTATAGATTTACAGTTAAGATCCCCAAGTGAGAGAAAGCATGGATGTTTACCTCCTTAGGCCTGGGTTATGGTACTCAGCACAATATTTTAAAATTCTGTCCATTTCCCTGCAAATTTCACAATTGCATTTTTCTCCACAGCTGAAAAGAATTCCATATATGTGCTACATTTCAATTATTCAATCATTTGTCAATAGCCATCTTTCTTGACTTCATTTCCTAGCTATTGTGCATAAAGCAGCAATAAACTTGAATGTGCAAGTTTATCTTTAGTAGAATGTAGGGTCCTCTGGCTACAGACTCAAAAGTGGCATAACTAAGACAAATGGTACTCCTTAATCTAGGTTTATGAGGAACTTCCACACTGATTTCCATTATGTGTGTCCCAGTCGACACTCTCACCAACCGTAAAAACTAAATTCTCAGATACTGAAGGCCCATAAATTGTACTGATATATTTTGTGTAAGATGCTTAATGTTACAAGAAATCAAAAAGTGTAGGCAATGAATTCTAGAACTTCACTTCTCTCAGAATTGTCTTTGTAAGTTACTAACTGGATTATCAGAAGGTTATATCTGTATTGCCTCTGTTTTTGTCCTCTTTAATTTCCATGTGTTGATACAATTCCTCTCCAGAGATTGTTTCATAATTAAATGACTTTGTGTATGTGTGACATGTAGTATATTCTCTCTTATGTTGATCTATTCAGTAGGGCTTTCGTATGGTAGAAACCTATGAGAAGCTTCAATGCACTTTTTTGTAGAATTGGACTCTCAGCCATACAGAATATGCATGTATAACACTTTGTGCCTTTCAGTCAATCACGTCTGCCAATATTAGTTGCTTCTCTGTTGTCTATTTGCTGAAAAACTACACTTTGAAAATCAAAATGCTGTGGGTCCTCACTTCAGCTGTAGATGAGGTTTGTGAAGATGGCACTTGATACAAGAAAATGAATAACCAGAAGAAATATTTAGGCTAAATATTGAAAGAATCTGAAAATTAGCTAGCTAAATTATAAAAAAAAACCCTATGGAACAATAAACTTCAGAAACAGAAATTCTGTATGACCCACTTTGTCCACAATGATCCAATTCTAGCCTCTTCTCTCATTACTCTCTGAATTTTACCTTTTGTGCAATAAAAAGCGTACTTGGTATAGCCTTCTATTCATAGACTCTGTGCTAGTAGCATAGTTGATACAGATTAATGATTTAGTAACCATGTTAAAAAATTCATGTTTATATATTGCAGAAAATATGAAATATAAAATATTTTTTAAATAAAACCAACCAAAAACATATAAATTTAGAAAATTAATTCTTACTTATTCTATACTGTTCTTTATGCTCAGCAGAATATTTTAAGTGACCAGTATAACTTTTTTAATTAAAAACCTATTCTAGAAATAAATCAATGTATAAAATTCATTATGAAACAATATTTTCATAGATTGCTATAGTAGGTATATAAAAGCATAAGGTTGTTTTACAGTTAGTGTTGCTTTTAATTGAGAATTTCTTCCAGAAAATATCTTACAGATTCATAATTGAATTTATCCACTGATACACCAACTGTTGTGAATTTTCTGTAATTCACAATTCAAAGACTCAAAGGAAACTCAGGGGCAGTCTTGCATAACAAGCCATAAAATTACACTTATTACAGCAATAATAGAGCTGTATCTGAAACCTTTCCATATTGCTTTAGCTTTTCAGCTCTTTGGGGAATTAGAAATGATTAGTCTCTATTTCTAGCAAAATTCCAATTGGGAATAAGGATGATTTGAAAGAAGGGAATAAACTTGGTTATTAAAAAGAATCTCAAATACATGTGAATAGCACATCTTCATGTCCTTTTTCCAACTCCAATAAAATTTTACATAACATATATTACTTATTAGTCAGTTACAAATCCACTGAAATCGAAACATAAAATATGAACATATATAAGAGAAATTCAATATTGCAGAAATATTTCGAGAATCAATTCCAGATGTAATGATGTTTCTAAATCAGGAAGCAACTATGGTCATGATTTTCTCTTTGGATTACAGTCTCTTTCCACATTAGTTATTGAGAAAAGCACTTAGAAAATGAAGAAAAGTCTAATAAAGGTATTCACCTTCCTGTTTCTGAATATTGGCCAACAGCCAAAGAAAGAGACAGCATTTAGCACAGATATTATCTAGTATCTGGTCTCTGGTACAGTTTGAGTCAACAGTAGCAACCACCGTCCTCCAATATGAAATATGCAAGGGAAGAAAAAGCATGGTCTGTGGGGAAGATGACTGTTTTCTGATTGGATGATACATATAAACCAATTACACACAGTAAGACCAGTGGGCTTGATGTCTGTGCACAGGCATCCACCGCCTCACATCTTAGAAAATTAGGATTTCAGAATTTAGCTAGATTGTAATTCTGAGTAACAGTTTTTAATGTCAAGCTTCATAATTATCATCCAAGAGCTGCAAAGATGGTTCAGTGGATGAAGTACTTTTGGCAGGCACCAAAAGCAGTTAGGAGCCCCAGAAGCCATGTGGAAGTCACATGCACTCCTACAATTTGTTTAGTAGAGACAAGAGAACCCTGGGCAAATTGGCTAGGTAAACTAGCAGGATTTGACTAAATTTGGAATAAGGGAGAAAGCCTGCCTTAATAAATAAAGTGGAAAGCAACTGTGGAAGATACCCAACATTGACTTGTGATTCTCATACAAACCTTTGAACACAACTTCATATACATGTATATTCACATGCATGTAAACAAACAGCACAGCACACATATATATGCAGGCTCCACAATAAAAGATGATTCAAACGAACAAAACTATTTATATTCACAGAGTGTCAGATTTCCTTCTGATGTTTTCATCTATAAAAATTTAATGTAATAGCATGATGCTTTATATGTAAGCTGGAACATCAACACCAAAAGCAGCCCCACTATGTGATGGATGGCAACATGGACGAGGGGAGAGGAAATTATAATTCAAAACCATTAAAACTTGATTTGTTGGCTTATTTGCCTTTCCACGTCTATTTTGTTTTTTAAAACACAAGAAAATAGCTGCAAGACACTAATTAATTCAAACAATCAATATGGGAGACTCAGAGACTATGTCTATCTGTGGTAAGGAATAATAATTGTCAGAATATTACATTATTGTCAATCACTGCCAGGCAAATAGGACCAAATGCCTTTGTTTGTATGTCTCTCAATTTAATTGCAATTTCCTTTGTTAGACTTTTCTATTTGCTTATCTCTTCTACTTAATATTTTGGAAACATGTGTTCTAAGTGAAAGAACAAACCTCCCATAATATTATCCTCTCAAGTTTAAACAAAAATGTTTTTCTGTTATGTATTATTTTTAAAACCCTACCTTATAATTTGATTCTCCTAAGAATGTGTGCTAATACTTAGATGCAGTATGAATCCATTAATTAATTTGCATTTTATGGATGTTGATGGGATCTTAGCAACAGTGTTGTACTACATAGTAGAAACACTGTAGCCAAGGAAGTACATCTTCCAATTATCAGTACAATTATCCTGTTAGCTGGTGTGTATCATTATTATTGTTATATTTATGATGACTCTGCTAAGCTCTATTAAATTACATTTCTGTTTCCAGTGACTCCTGACAAAGCCCTTAGAGAAGAATTTTCCTATTTCTATTGTAATGAAGAAAACAATAAGCTGATTATTTTCTTGTGGTGTATCATTTATAACATATGAACCTCATATATTGTAATACCAACTAATTTATGGTCATCTCAATGCATTTATGTAGCCAGTACAACAGCAGATCCTAATTGATGCCCCAGTGAATAGTCTCAACACACAAAAAAAGGCTTTTAATTAAAGAAGCATATGACTAAAAATCATAAACTTCCCTCCTCAACTTTCATAATCTATTTTTTAGAAATACATACTATCATACTATAGCAGCAAGGTTAAAATCCTAGCACTGACTGCAACACAAAAGTCACATTTTGTTCCAGCCACTTGAAATCTTAAGCAATGCTACATTCAGTTATATGAAAGGGTGATAATTGCTGAAGACATTTTAAAGCAGAAAGACAAAACTGTAGGTACTTAATATATGTACTAGATGTTCCATTTAAATATCTTGCTCTGGCCTTTTCTTATGTATCGAGAGAGTTTCCTAAAATAAGTTTGTATAAAGGTTAAGACAAATGTGAAAAGAAGAGTCACAACAAAATGGTCATGTAGAAAATTCACTGTATAACCATGTAAACACCAGAGGAAAGAAATATCCTCCATGTAACTGATTTATCCATATCTTTAAAACCCTCAAAGGAATATATCCCTAACCTTTAACTGGATGTTAAGAACAGCAGGTATAATGTCTGACTGTTGGTCTCTGCTTCTGTTGCCAGGGGAAGCCTCTCTGGTGATGACTGGACAAGGCAGCAATCCATGAGAATGGCTGAGTATCATTAAGGATCATTTTGTTAATTAGTTTCTCAGACCAGTCATGATTGATTCTACCGTAGGCCTCCGGGATAGTCAGTCTCTGGTTCCTTGCCATTCAGGCAGTGTCAAAAATGGGTTTCCTTTTGTAGCGTGAATCTCTAGCAAACATTGGTTGGTCATTCCCATAAGTTTTGTGCCACCATTGTCCCAGCACATCTTACAAGCAGGACAGATTGCGTGTCACAGGTTTTGTGGCTGGGTTGGTAGTCTCCATCAGGTCTATCCTTTTGAAACTCAGGGAAATCCATAGAAGAGAGGGAGGAAAGAGTGTAAGAATTAGAGGTGATGGAGGATACTGGGAAAACATGGTCCACTGAATCAACTAAGAAGGGTGCATATGGCCTCACAGAGACTGAACTGGCAAACACTGTGTTAGCTGTTCCCTTGGTGTCTTTATGAGAATTCTAACTGTAGAAGTTGGTGTGTCTTTGACTCTTTTGCCTACTCTTAGAGTTTTTTTTCCTCCTGTTGGGTTGCGTTGTCCAGCTTCTGTATGAGGAATTTTTCCTTTTCTTACTTTGTTTTGTTATGTTTGGTTGTTTTCTCTTGGAGGTCTCCTCTCTTTGGATAAGGGACAGAGGAGGGATAGATCTAGAGATGGGAGATTTATGGGAATTGAGAGGAGTAGAGAGAGGCGACGCTATGGTCAGGATAAGAGAAGAACCTATTTTCAGTTAAAAATAAAGAATAGATGTGAAGGGCAACACCTGAAGTATGTACATTTCTGGTCTGTGAGACCTTCCCAGTAGAGAGTGGCTGGTCCTTAGAACCATTGTAATCTAGAACCAGACTGGGTACAATTTCCGCAGGTCTTTCTATTTTTTTCCCAATTTAAAATGAACTGAATAGATTGTTCTCACATCTCTCATTGGAGAGGGATACCAGATCACAGCAACAAAGTTATAGAAAATGAGGACAAAATGCAGATCATGTGCACCTAACAGAAACATCAATAGGAAAGAAAGACCAAACTCATTCGTTCTGGATTGCTCTATCACAATGAAGTTACTCAACTCAAAGAAGCACAACTAATAAAACAAAACCCCTAAATGACATCTTTCAAATGTCTGTCATTGTCAGCCAGTGTAGCTAGTAGAAAACAGAAAGGCTCCACTATACCATTATCTCATCCCACCATAGATTTCTTCAGCAAGATGACCCTTTCCCTTCCCTCATATTTCACTATTTGTTTGCTTTTACCTATTAATCAAAGCTCATTATAGATTTTCCCTTTAATGTTTTTAACATGAAATCCTCTTAAGCATAAAACAATATGGCACGTTTTAGTTAAAATCCTATTGAAAGTTATAAATGTGTGCTCTATAAATGTTATTTCTACCTATGTATTACTATTACTCTAACAAATAACACTTCGCAAAAACATTTTATCAAGTGAATAACAAGGTCATAAAAATGTCATATAGGAAAATGCAATTAAAAGCAATAAATTTAAAGTGTTTTATAATAGATATCTGAAAAGAGAATACACATGTTCACTGGTATTTGGTATTGTTCTAGAAAAATACTTTGCATCATTCCATTAATCTCTTGTCTCCAAGGATCTTGTTTTATTTCCATTAATCTGATTAACCTGAACAAACACATAACAAGGCTAGTTTTGGCAGAAGGACAAAGGACACTTTCCCCTCAGCTCATAACAAATTACTTTCATTAAGGACAAATGGTCTCAGAACATTATTCTATTTGACTCTGTCTGGTGACAGGCCTTTAGGGGAGACCCAATATTAGCTGTAAACAATAAGTCTGGACCTCAGAATGTGAGTGTTATAGAACTTTGAAACTATACCTAACTGTAGCTATAACTGGAAGCATGAGATAACCACTTCCAGCCAGAAGATAACAATATATCTTGACTTGCAACACTTTCTTTACCTTCAGACTACATATGATTGGGGACAATTCCAATTACAATGGGTTTCATAAAGTCATGTACATTTAAAAACTATGTTTGTCTCTGAAATATTACTGTTGTTCCTTAAGGAATCTGTAGCATATGTGTATCTAAAAGGAACTTCTGGCTTACTTATCTCAAGGTCTTTCCATAATATCTGGAGCTCAGCATTGAGGAAAGCATTCTTTCAAGTATCTATATTTAACAAAGTTAAATATTGATTAAGCATAAAGCAAAATTCAGTGTAAAGTATAAAAAATATAAATGAAAATTGAAACAAAATAGAATATCATATTGTGTACTGTATTATTGATATTTTGAATCATTTTTCGTATATACTCTTACAAAATATTATTATTTATAGGCATTTCGTAATTATGACCTTCAGGGCTTTTGTGTTTTTAAAATATGTTTGACTTTGTCATAACTTAGAGTCAATATTTAATAACTGAAATATAAGTTTCAAGCCCACACATCACCTACTCTTCATACTGCTATTTTATTGCTACAACTACTATACTGTATCTTTACCATGTATTTATAAATCTCGAATTTCAGCAGCTAAAACTGAATCAGACTCCCAACTGCAAATGAAGCTTTAAAAAAGATTAAAAAACAGCTAACATAGAGCACTTCAAAGCTTATTGGCCTTGCCCTAAGCCATAAATGGGAAGTAGAGAGAAAGCCTATTGAAGTATGTTCTATGTTTGAATAAGAGATTGATTTTGGAAACATCTCCAGGCTAGTAGAGACACAAGTTCATAATTTTCTGTTTTCCCAATACTTTTTCAATAAAAGATCATTAGAGACATTCTTTAAAGAATTCATGTATTTGGGGGTTGTTATCACCATCAGAAAACATGTCTGTTATTAATACAGGAAACAGTTGCTGTTTGCATGAAAAGCAGTATGAATTATCCAGAGACTGGGAAGCCTGTCTCAAAATTATTTAACAAGCCCTCACATCATTATAAGGTAGGAGGTAAATGATATGTTTACTGACATTTTTTTGTACCCTCTTGAATAGACCACAAGGATAAACAAATCTCACTTAAAGTCAACTTTGAGTGAAGCAGAAATGTCTTCAATAAATGGCTTTATTAAAAACACTGTATCAAATTGAGACAGTCTTCTTCGTTGAAGCCTAAACATTATTTTCACTCCTTTATTCCACCAGCAACTCATCCCAATGTTATAACTACTTTATGAATAAAAAATTTGTATTGCCATGTGCTTACAAAAGAGGCACAAAATGTCTTTAGTGTGCAAAAATTTTCAATTCTGGACCAATGATAAATAGCGATGCCCAAAAAATGGAGAAGCATACCCCACCCACCCATCCATCCCAGAGTCTAAGACTTTGGCTATCAAGGCTTAAGCTGTTTTTTTTTTTCTTGGATATGATGACAATTATTCAAATGAGAGGAGGATATTTCTCTACTGTTGCTTGGTGACTTTTCCAGCTCCTTTCACTCATGGCATCCAAGTCTAAGTAGTTCATGAGAACTCTACATGTTTTCTTACCTCTGCAAAGGTCTTGAGGTAGTAATTCATTCTCTCCCTTTGTCTTGATATTTTCAAGAATTAAAAGATATTGATGCTGAAGTAGACATGTCATCTTCTCCCACCTGTTAAAGCACTTAAATAGTTAATGGATTAGTCAATTATGTTAAATGTCATATCATATCAGCAGCATTAACCAAATGTACAAGCTAACAATACCATATAGAGTATGATACTGACAATGAACATTTCTAGATGTCCTGAAGAAAATGTTTTAGTAACCAAAGGAATTTGTGGAAAGTGTATTGTAAGCTAAAAATTCTCCACAAACTGTATATTAAAGTGCTTTTAAATTTGCTATAAAGAATGTAGCTGTCTTTGAGGAGGTGAATCCAGAGAATATTTTAATTTCTGAACCAGAGAGATCAAGATCAATGTTAGCATGCTTTAGTTAGAGAACATTTTCAAGGTCTTACATCAACCTTCTCCTGGAAGAGTGCTGTTGCTGAGGTGTGATAATTCACATGTCAGGTATCAATGGTGAAGTATGCATAATGTTTGGGTGAGATGTAATTTTTACATGAATATCTCTTACAAATAAAAATTCATGAAGAGTCTGAGTTTGTCCAAATATACCTAGTCTCATTTAAAGTTTTTTTTTATGGTAAGTAAACTTTATCTTCTTCTGTTTAGTTAAATAAAAAAAATAATCACAATGCTGTCATGTTCAATTTCTATCAAATCCAGAATAATAAGACCCTAAAATAATTATGTGACACAAACACTTATAAATCAATGTATCTAGGCCACAGCTAAAGAAAAACTGTAAAATTTTTCATATTGCACGCTTATACTTGGGTATATATGTGGCAGGACATTCTTGCCCATTGTATTTGCAGTAGAGCCCTGTCACTGGGTAGAGGAGAGGGAGGCAGGGAAAAATGAGAGGAGGTGATGAGAGGCAAGATGGCAGGAGATGCTTCCTTCATGTCTCTAGCAGTTATTCATAGCAAGGTTAGATAATTTGAGTCAATAATTCTAATTGTATGGGCATCTTGCGTATTGAGTATTTGTTAAAACATAAATTTGTTTGGTTAATCGTTAAGCATTAAGAGTCTACTGCATGAGGGTGGTAGATATTCCCTGAGTTTTGGGGGCTGGAGACCGTTGAGCTGACCAGTGGAGGTCACAGCCATGCTGACGTCTCATGGGTCCTGGCTGGCACCTCTGGCCAGCCAGTGCCGCCATTAGCATGGGAACTTAGAGCGGGAACATGATGGCCAGGCTGATAGGCAGATGCACCAGTTTTTCAAATACCTCCTGCAACATGTATATATTCACAAATATTATAATAAATATTGTAAATACTGTTTATGATTTCTTGTTGCTCTACTAAAACCTGTTATAAGGCCCAGTGTTATATAATACTAAGATATAAATTTAGTGATTGCAAAGGCCATGCTTTTCTTTTTTTTTCTTTTTCTTTTTTTTTGCTTCTTCACAACAGCTGCAAAATGGCTTATATAGAGCAAATAGCGTTTACTGCAGCACAAACAAAAGAAAGCAGAAGAACCTTATGGTGATGCAAGGAGAGAGGGGATAAAGCCACAAGTTTAGACATTATCTAGTTTCTACTAAATATCATGAATATTTTGAATCACAGGCTAAACCCAAGCACAAACACAAAGATCCTCAAAACTGAGGAATTCCAATTAAAAGCAGATACATAAATTTTAATAGATAACACAGTAAAATATGAAAAGACTATAAGAAGGTTAAGTAAAATACAATAAGAAAGAAACTTTTGGATGTTTTTAATGAAACGTTCTTGCTTTTTAACCCTAAATGGCTCCCTGTACTCCCTGTAGTACAGGATGACCTCAGACTATCAGGTCCTGAAACCTTGGCCTCTCTTACACTGACATTTAGGCATGAACCACAAAGTCCATCAGTCAAAAGATGAGACCTGCGGTGCTGCCTCAGTCAGTGTACTCGCTTTGTAAGCCTGAGGATCTGAGTTCACATATCCATATCCTACATCTGGCCAGATGTATTCATACATGCCTATTAATTGGAGTGCTCACATAGCAGGATGGGAGATGAAGAGAGTCTACAGAAACCTGAAGGCCACTGAGACTGGTACATGCATCTGAGAACAAAAGACTCTGTCTCACTCAAGGTAGAAAGTGAGGTCAGACAGCTGAAGTTCTCTGACCTTTATATGTACACTTTGGTGCACACACCTGCATTCACACACATGAGCATACACACTAACAAGAGTATTCATAATAAAACATCAATTATGGCTCATAATCTGAATTAATTATACAGCAATAAATATTCACATCAGACACCCTTTAGTTGTAGTAAATATGTATCTATTAAGACCAAAATAACCATAAGTACATGATATACTTGTGAAATAAATTCATTTTATGATTAATTTATGCCAATTGAATATAATAATTTTTGTATAACTTAAAAGACAAGTTTATAACTGATTTCTGTTCATTAATTATAATTTATTAGTAATGACAAGTCATGTAATTCCATGTATGACTTCCTGGAATCACTGAAAAAGAACATTTAAAACTAATGGCATGTGCACTTCAATAGTATCTGGAAAGGAAGCCTGATTCTATCATGCTTCTTCCAGAAGCCATCACAGCAGACAATGAAAAAGAAATTAAAGGAGAACAAGAGGTTTACCTGGGCCAGAAAATATATTCCTTATATGAAATCCATTTGAAAAAGCCACAATATCCATCAAACATCTTAAGATGTAAAGCAAGTAATAAAATTTCAGGTAGCACAGAAAGACAAAATGAGGGTATTTTCACTAAGAAAACTCTATTTTATCAAAAAATGTAACCCTTTGGCTGTGCATAGGATAGCATAGCCTTATAATCCTGGAAAGAAATAGCCAATTACACTTTGAATCATTGTCAATTAAAGAGAAGCTTTTCATATAGAACATGGGACAGAACTATCTTTAAAAGCAGATGGTAAATGGTCAATTTGAATTAATGACTATGAATTTCTAATTATTGTCATGATTCTCGAGTTGTTCTTTATTATCACTTCTTATTTTTATTTCAATGATGCAAAATGATAAAAAACTTCAGTCAGAATACACCTAGGATAAAACTCCAGATGCTCACAAACTATATGACAGCATTTATTTATTTTCTTGACCTGTACAAGGCTTATTTTTATTTTCTCAATGAAGAAAAAGGCAATCTCTTTGTTATGTATATTGAAAGATTAAATAAAACTATTGACTGAGTCTTCCCTCCTGCCTGGTGTCTCCTTTGTGGGCAGTGGGTAAGAAGGTGTGGAATCAATGACTCAGATTCTGGGAGCAAGTGAGAATGCAGAAGCAAGTCCTTTGAATCCAATGGGCAGGTATAATTATTATGGCTTTCTCTCAGTGGTACTTTATCTCAGGTTACATATATATTCATGGCTCAGGTATATGTTATGAACATATGTGCATGTACACGTGGGTGTATTGTCATACAAATAGCAATAGTTTAATTATGAAACTTGGACCTTCAAATTTTCCAGTAACTGATGATGTCACCCTTTTTGGTGGTCACATTCTGTTTGGAAACTTTTATGGTTACTTCTATGGTGTTAGTTTAACAGCATGGGTGAAGTTGGTTGGTATATGATGAATGTTGGCTAAATGTAAGAGGAGCCAAGAAGTTTGAGATCAAGTAGCCAGCATCTGGCTACTGTTTCCTAGCTCTGTTCTTTCATGGAAGAGGGTAGAAAGACAGGAAGAGAACAGGAAACAGTAAAACTGAAACTAGTAGCCCCCAAGCCTTTTATAATTTACATGAACACTGCATTCAGAAACGTGGAGCCGTTCTGATCTAAGGACCTGGCCAGATCTTATCTCCCAAGGCTGCTGCACTGGAGATTGTTTCTAAGACATGCTTAAGTTAGACACAATCAAACTGTGAATTAAAAGATATAGGAAACCATTCATTTGCGTTAAACTCCTGACCACACTTGAAGAGCAAACCAAATTCATTAATCACGATAAATTATTTTTAAAAACAAATGTTAATATGCATGCAATGAAAATAGTAACATAATTATATATTACAAAGGTAAGAAAAATTATAATAATTTTCTAAAGCTGTCATTTATCATTAGAGGGGTATAACTGGTTAAAGCCACGAAAACATTGAAAGTATAAAATGCCTGGTTATCTGATATGATATTTTTTCTAAATGCAGGAAGAAACATAATTGTGATTCCTCCTATTCTTAATTAAAATTTGGAAAGCACATTCTTTTTCCAGCTGCATGAAGTATCTTCAGAAATGCTGAAGGTGGTTATGCATGACATACTTCCAGCTTGATTAATGTACACATTTCCCATTATACCTACCTGGAGATACAAGACAAAATTGTTTTGTTAATATCTACTGCCCAAAGTCTGATTTAGCTCCTGTTTGTTTCTATTGATTTTCATCTGATGTGAGACCCCTGTGAGTGTAGGCACTGGCAAAGCTCAGCTTCTTCATCTTTGCCAAGAAATCATAACTTTTTTCTAGAGCAGACATAGAGCATACCAGAGTTCTTCACTTCAAAATCTTGTTCTGAGTCTGGATAACATTGTGGTTTTGGATACATCCTGTTATAAGCATAAGTAAGGTCAAATTCTCAGAACAGTCTTGAGGGATAATGAGGTGATATTCTTAGTGGGTCTAACAGCAAAGGAACTTCCAGGAAATGTGAATATCATCATGACCTTGCCCAAGGCTTCTTTAAGTCATGGATTAAAGCAAAGGAAATTGATTTTCTTCTGTAAATGAGGTGAAAAGAACTATGCTTCATGCTACAGGACTAAGGTACATTTCACAACATGTCCTGTTAGACAAACTAGGGTTTTATTGTGCAAATGAAACGACACTTATTTTGTATGAGGAGCTAAGGAAAAAGGAGAGAGGGAAAGAAAAAGAGAGAAAGAGAGATAGAGATAGAAAGAGAGACAGAGAGAGACAGAGACAGAGAGACATATAGACAGAGATATAGAAAGACACAGAGACAAAGGAAGACAGAGACTAAAAGAAGAATAGGAAGAGGGAGAGGGAAAGTGTGGAGAGCTTATGTGTCTATATGTGCATAACTTGCTTGTTTCTCCCTGGCCTCATTGACACCACAGTTATCCAGAGTATGCTATTTCTCCTTCTACCAAAATGTCCTCCAGGCTGTAACATCCACATTTCCTAAGAATCCAGATGAGTGTTTATTTACATATTTTGTCTGACATCACAATTTTTAGATTCCTGTGAGCCCTATGAACTCCACATTAGATTCCTAGAGCTGTTGGCTGACTCTGTTCCCAATTTGCTTTTGGCTATGGTGTTTCATCAAAGCAAAATTAAACCTAAGACTCCAGGGAACCTATTTCTTCTTTTGTATGCTAGGATTACATGGGTTGCCACCATTACCCCTTTGCACATATGTGAATTGCAGGGATCTGAACTCACGATCTCAAATTGCTATTTTTACAGCCAGTGCTTTAATTAGTGAGCCATTCCCCCAAACCCAAGGAAACTATTTAAATATAAAGAAATATAACTGAAGCTGAGAGATAAACTGAATTGGACTTTCATTTCAGAATGTGTATGAAACATTTTAATTATACCCTGTGACTTCCATATGATAATACTTCTGAAAACACCCATTCCATAAGAAATTCTGTACATTGGGTACATTTTCTTACTATTTAATGTTTTCTTTTTATGGCTAGAACTCAAAATGTGGGCCTTCCGCATGCAAGACAAGTACTGCATTGTGTGCTATAATCTCAGCACCCAAAATATTTTTGGAAATAAAGTAATATATTATCAAAATTATAATGCCATTATCTTAGGTTTCATTGCTGTGAAAAGACACCATGACTAAAGCAACTATTTTAAAGAACAGCATTTAATTGAGGTTGGCTTACATGTTCAGAGATTCAGTCCATTATGAACCCAGAAGCTTGGTAGCCTCTAGGCAGGCATGGTGCTGAAGGAGCTAAGAGTTTTACATCCTATTCCAAAGGCAAACAGGAGAACACTGGCTACAAAAAGCTAGCCCACTCCAATGTGATGCACTTCCTCCAACAAAGTAACACCTACTTCAACAAAGCCACACCTCATAACAGGGCACTTCCTGGGCCAAACATATTCAAACCAAATCTTGTAATGAATGCCAGATATGATGAGTATTTTTTAAAGAAACTTATAACTTAATTCAATAAAAGAAATAAGAGATGCCTTACTTATAATTTAATGTTCAATACCTACTCAGATTCTTTGTAATGAATTAACTCATATTCTAGAACTGACAATGTAACATCTGACATAAATCACTATGGAAGATTAACAACAGATTGCACACAATTCTGGATTGGTGAATTTGGAGGCAGATCAATAGAAAACCTTGTGAATGGAAACTAAGTGATAACCCAAAACAAAATATGAGACACCTGTGTGACAGAATCAGAAGGAAAAAGACACATCTATTTCCAGTTTCAGAAGTAGAGTAGAAATAACAATGTTGATGAGAATTTTTAAAACTTCACTTCTAAATTGTCCCACAAGTAACAAGAAAGAAACCATGAAGAGTCCCTGTGGGCCCGTTTAGAGGTCCCTGTGCTAATGTCAACTCACTATCCATGTACTAGATGGTAGAGTAACCAACGCCAAGCCCAGAGACGCACAGAGGACTCCAGATTTCTAGTTTTAAGTTTGGTTTAGATAGGCTGTCATCTGACAGTGGCCTAGTCTACTTAGTCTACTATGCACAGTATGACCAAGATTGTAGTCTTCTGTCTCCACCTCCCAGGAATGGAGACTAAAAGTGTGTCACTGTGGTTTGATTGAGATTGGCCCTCCTGGGCTCATATCTATGTGCTCAGCTGATGAACTGTCAAAAAATGATTAGGACATGTGAATTTTGAAGGTTTGTCAGTAAGGGTAGGCTTAAGGTTTAAAAAACTCATCCAGACCAGTATCTGTCTGATTATCTGTCTGTCTGATTGCCTAACTTTTGCCTGTGGATCAGAATGCAGCTCTCAGTTATTTCACTAGTACCATGCCTCCTGGCATATGGCCACTCCCCTCACTATGATTATAATGGACTAACCCTCTAAAACTGTAAGCAAGCCTCCAATGAAATATATATATATATATATATATATATATATATATATGTTTGTCATATTTGTGTTTGCCATATATAAATTTGTCACATACACACACATATATTCATATACACATACACATTTACATGTATGTGAGATTCCAGTTTTAAATTCTCTGGTCATGCTGTCTCTTTAGTATAATAGAACAATGACAAAGAGAGCCACCATGTCTAGGTTTGAGTTTCTCAGCAGAGAAATTGGAATACAGGGAAAGGACCAGGTTCAAACTCAGGTTTGCCTATATTCTCCCCACATGCCAAGACTGGCTCAAAAACAGGACTGTGGACATTTGCCAAGGCTTCCAGAGCATCTGCCAAAGACACTTAACACTTGAGGACTGTGGTTCTGAGTCCTGGGTCTCAACCAGAGTCACTGACAGTTAATCATAATGCACAGCTGGCAATTTTGAGTTGCCATATTAATCCTGTAGATATCAAAAGTCTTGTCTTGATATTGGCAAAAGAAAGAAAGAAAGAGAGAGAGAGAGAGAGAGAGAGAGAGAGGAGAGAGAGAGAGGAAAACACATACAGATTTAGAAAAACTGCAATGACAACAAGGAAGGGAAGAAGAAAGGAAGGCAAAGAGGGAGGGAGGTACTAAGGGAGGGAGGGGGAAGAGAAATAGAGAGAGCTACAAAATTGTAAAATTTCATAAAAATGCATTACTTATGACAAAGCAAAAGTACAAAAAGATGTGTCACTTCTTGCTAGAAGATATCCAATCAGGAGGCAGAGAAATGACATCGTGAAAGGAGCAAAGAAGAAAAGTATAAAACACTGCAGTGTCCCAGGCTATTTATAGGCTTTTAGAAACTGTGGTAGGGAAAAACATTTTAGATAAAGAAATCTCCCTTGCTAGAAATATTAGAGACAGAAAAAAAACAAAGCCTAACTAATGAGACACAGCCCCTCAGGAGAGACCCTGTTACAGATAATATTTAAAATGATGTCACCCAATCTGGCTTGTTTTTTTGATCCTGCCATGTTTCTGACTAGACAAGGCCTGAGACCATGAGCAGTAGCCTGTCACGGCATAGCCAGAGACACTGCCACCCATGACACACCAGCATGGGGATGATTCTGCCAATGTACCACGCTGTCTCTACAATGCTTGGCTGAGCCCAGACCATCTCACCATCCAGGTAGTACCCAGTAGAAATGGGACTCTAATGCTCAATTAACAAGATGCCCACACAATTAGAGGTGTTACCCAATTAACTAGCCTAGATATATGTTGTTACCCAGGATGGTCCTGGTCCTGTGGCTCTCCATGGTTCCTACATCCTTCCTCCTTCTAGCTTGTCCTCTTCCTTTTCCTCTTCCTTTCCTCTCCTCCCACATTAGCTCCTCTCAGATTACCGAGTTTTATTGTAAAATGTAGCAGGGAAATATTCTGATACGAGACCCCATCTGTCTTAATTACGGTTTCATTCCTGTGAAAAGATACCATGACCTTAGGAACTTTTTAAAGGAAAATATTTCATTGGGGCTGGCTCACGGTTCAGAGGTTTAGTCCATTTTCATCATGACAGTAAAAATCATTACATCCACAGACATGGTGCTAGAAAGGTAGCTGAGAGTTCTGCATCTGGATCCACAGATAGCAAGAAGAAACCTGTACCTAGCTTGAACATATAAGATCTCATAGGCCTCTCCCCAGGGAAAAATTCCTCCAACAAGGTCATACCTATTCCAACAAGACCACATTTCTTAATAGTGCCATTCTTCAAGGGCCGATAGGAGCCATTTTTATTCAAACCACCACAAAATAACAATGTGGACCAGTGTTGTTCTATGGATTACACATGTATGTACACATACTTCCACATCTGCATATACACACAAATCCATGTTGATGTGCATCCATTTATACACACACGTGCACAAGCACAAAAAATAAACAGTGAATAAATGCTAATAAGGAACATGACTTACTGGTCTAGGAAAGAATACAAGGCTGCTGAGAGCTTATGGCTGAAGTAAGGTGAAGAATGTGAACGATGAGAGAGAGAGAGAGAGAGAGAGAGAGAGAGAGAGAGAGAGAGAGAGAATATCCTTGCTACTTTTCCAGAGTCTGATGAGAATGGAAAGACAGAATTTATTCAAAATGAAGAACTCATAACATAAGGCTTGGGTATAAGTTGTGCTTACATAGAAGGCACTTACATTTGTTTATCACATTTTTCGACCATGTTATGATGGTAGATATAATGAGTTTATCATACTGATGAGTTCCGAGGAAGCCAATGACCCCTGTTTACATTCTATGCAAACTTGGATACCCACTGTACTTTCCAGCCTCAATTTCTCCGACTTGAAAATGAGAATGTTAAGGTGACCTTAATGGCTACTGTACCAAGTGTTTTGTAATGAAGTACTTTACAAACATAAGCATCTCTAGGTTAATGTGTTTTACAAATAGCGATAGTGATCTTTAACGAAAGTATTTGAAATTCTCTTTAGAACACAAGAAACTTTATATTTTTTTTCTTGAAACAATGTCTGTAATTTCTTGCTATCTAGTCATTTTGTTTATCAAATATTTACAGCAACTGATGCCAGAATGTTTCAGTCTTCATGCCCAGTATTCTTTGGTATTCTTGGGACAAGAGAGGGGATTTCATTATCCAAACTCCACAGTCAGTCACTGATATTTGCATATCAGTTAGAGACATTCTAGTTGGGAAACATCAGGAATTCTGAGATGGTAGTTACAGGGTTTGTGCAAGACTACAGAACAAAAGAGAACAGAAATAGGTTTGTGTTTGGCATCTCATCTTCACAGAAAACAGCAGCAAATGCTACAAGTTGTAATTCAGTCCCTGACAGGAGCCAAACAAGCAGTGTAGTTGGAAAGTCACTTGGCAGATAAAAGACACAAGACAAAGCACTTACAATTCTGCTGTATAAAATATTAAACTCTGCATGGCATCTCTTTGACATTTTCAGCAAATATAGAGATACTTGATGGGAAGGAAACAGCATTAAGTTGTAAATTAAAAAGCAAGGGACACCAGCAGCTCTTAGAGAGATTATTTCTCCTCTTTGTTGTCTCACAGAGATGAAAAAAATGCTTGATGTGCCTAACTTGGCCAGCAGTGGACAATATGACTTCCTCTGGGAATGGTTAACCTCAGTGTAAGCTATCTGCTCCCCATCCTGGGCCTTTCTATATAATTGAAGCTCAAGCATTTTTGATGCTCTGAACAACCTCCTTTACCCTGTATGGCTCTAAATGTGAAGAAAAAGCATGCCATAAAGTAAGGAAGAGTTGCATCAGAAGTAAATGCTGTGCACACCAAACAAAAGGCATAAGACAAAAGTTCTGAAAACAAATGTGCCCTTCGTTTAGGAACCTTGGAGAAAAAATCATTACTCTTTTCCCACATCTGTTCTCATTCCTTCTATGCTCCAGACAACAGTCACCTAGCAGCAGCCAAGTAGGCCTGGCTTGCTGTAAGAGGAGCTGTTTGCCTCCTCGTTGGTCTCTCTAAACCTTCTCTCTCTTTGACTCTCTTTTCTCCCTGACCCCTTTCTACCTCTCTCCCTCTCTCCCCTTCCCCTTCACCCCATAACTCCACATGT
>NW_021604635.1:7284489-7319427 GCF_004785775.1 Grammomys surdaster | reverse complement strand
CTCTCTCTCTCTCTCTCTCTCTCTCTCTCTCTCTCTCTCTCCCACCCCATGTCTTTCTCTGTCTCTACTCCTTTCTCAATTCCCCTTCCCATGCCCTAAATAAACCCTATTTTACACTATGCCCATCATATAGCTGGTACCTCGGGAGGAAGAGATGCTTTGGCATTGGCCTGCCAAGGCACCCCTCCCACCTTACAGTACTATGTTCTAAGAAGCATATGCTTGGCTCTTTTTTATAAAACACAACAATGTCAATATTTCTATCTCTAAATTCAAGCCCGTTTCATCATCTGCTCTGTATACAGTCCATTTATCCCTTCACCTAAGATGAAACTAGAATGACTAGAATTTATTTGCCCTTAGAAGTGTGTACGGTACAGTATGTACCCATTTCCAGTGATGAACAGACAATAAACAATATGGATAAATATGGACTGTCTCTTTGATCTACCACCACCATGGGGAACATGTAGAAGGTTATCAGCTACAGAGCCACAGGTAAATCTCCCATAGAAGTCACCTCTGCACTTCCAGCCTGTAACTATAAAGCTAAGGACAATCACCATTGAGCTAAGCTGGAGCATCTCCTTTCCCCAGCCCTAGGCTAGATGCTGTCCTCAGGCCTTTGATACCATTCTCGGCTCTTCCATAACTCCCAGCAGTGCCGGGATGTCCAAGACTCTGAGAAACCCCCACCCTCTTCTCATTGCAGGCCCAGGAACCTCCAAACCAGCCCAGCTTTACCCTTCATCTCAGAACGTTTCCCATCCCCTGAGCGCCATGTTGGTTCTCCCCTGGTTTCCAATGCTACACCTAAACTGTGGACAGACAAGAGGACACCTGGAGAACTAAATGTCTCATATTGCCTAAGACATGGTGAGCCATTTCTCCCGTGTTTCTACCTCACAGGAAAAAGCTTCTAGTCTTCTGGGCTTGATGGCCAGAGTACTTCTACCCAAGGTGCAATGGAAACCACAGGGACATGGGAACTGTTTAGGTTATAGACTATCTATAGACCAACCTCTGTCATTTTAATTAATATGTCATATATTAATTAGGTATATTAATGTAGATATCATATCTACATTATTATCATTTATTGTTCCCAAATTTCTGATTCCATCAACAGCTTGACAGCTAGAAAACAGACCCCTAGCTGCTTACCACAAGGTAATCTACCACTGTATTAGCTCATTAATCGATTCATTAACTAGCTAAGACTGCCAGATCTTTTATTAAAATAAAGATAGGTTTACCTTGCTGATGAGCTTTATGATAAGAATACACAAGTTCAGATGTAACCTTTCACATATATAACTTTCTGCTACTTCCTTATCTAAACTCACTTTCCAGTGACTAAATGCTTCATATTTCCTCCCCTCGTTATTCCACTGTCCTAACATTAATGAAAAGAGTTCTTATAAATTAGCTCAGGCTAATAAAAAACTCCTCTATATGATCTAAATTTTATAATCACAAGTTCAAATTTTAAATTTCTTTTGATTGTCTTTTAACTATAGACTTAAGGTGTTTCCCATGTTGAATCTATATAATCAACAATCATGTTGACAAAGTCAAGGTTTTGAGTTTTCTTTAATTGTCTTTTAAATATAAACTTAAAATGCATTCCATTATGCTAAATTAATGCATATTCAGTCTTCTAGACAGAAGGAAAATTTCCTTCTCCAGGAAAGTTTTTTATCTCCCCTAAGTTCACCTTAAAGACAAATCATGCTGTCAACAAACTTTTCTCTTTTGTAAACTTATAAACTCCAAGAAACCCACTCAGACCCACCTTTCATGGACCAAACAGACCCCATCTGGATAAGTGCACCTGCCAATCAACAGCCCAAGTTTCTACCTATTACCTATTCCAAAGAGTGGGATTCCTCTCATGTTCCCTGGGATTGGGACTCCCCTCACCCCAACCACCAAGACCTAAGGGCTTCAAACACATACTTAAGAAAAAAATTTTCTCCCAAACATATTTAACTTTATACTCTATCTCTAATGTGGTGTGTGTATGTGTGTGTGTGTGTGTGTGTGTGTATGTGTGTGTGTGTATGTTTCAGTATCTTGTCAAGTCTAGGCATTTACTCAAAATCTACACCCAAGACAGCTCCAGAGAAGCAACCTACAGATGCTCCAGCCTGCTCTCGAAGAACCAGATATTTCTACTGGACCTGCAACTTCCTACCCACAGATGGTGCCACAGATCCTGGACAGCAAGAAAATAGCCAACTCACCTATGACTGAGCCAACATCCCCATCCCCATTTTCTTAGGTTTCCTAGTGATACATTGCCCCAAAGTCAGCAGAAAGTAGATAAAGATCATGAAAACTCTCTTCCTGCTTCATCATCACCTCTTTCTACTTTCCCTTTTTTAAATTAAGCCAAAATGGAGGAACGCTGGCATTCCTTCTATTCTCTGTATAGCAGTTACCTAGCAACAGTAAAAGAAGTTGTTGGACCCCTCTTCTCTCACTCTCTGCTCCTTCTCTGACTATCTTCTCTCCCTGACTCCTTTTTTCCTCTCTTCCCTTCTGTCCTCAAGTTTCTCCATGTATACCTGGCCAGCTTTTCCTAAATCAGTCTCAATCTCTCTCTCTCTCTCTCTCTCTCTCTCTCTCTCTCTCTCTCTCTCTCTCCCTCCCTCCCTCCCTCCCTCCCTCCCTCTCTCTCTCTCTCTCTCTCTCGTTTCTACTCCCTTCTCAACTTCCTTTCCCATGCCCTAAATAAACTCTATTCTACACGAAAGCTGTGGTATGGCTGGTACCTCAGGAGGAAAGGATGCCTCAACATGGACCCACTAAGGCACCCCTCCCACCTCATCATATTGAGCTCTACAAAGAATGTCTTTGACTTTTTTATAAAACACAACAATGCCAATATTCCCCTCTCTAATTTTAACTCCATTACATCATCTGCTCTGTATGTGGTCAATTCCTCCCTTCAGATAAAGTGAAACTAAAATGTCTAGGATTTATTTCCTAGTTTAGAATTTACCTCAGGGCTGGAGAGATGGGTCAGCAGTTAAGAGCAGTAGTTGCTCTTGCAGAGGTTCTGAGTTCAATTCCCAGCAGTCACATGTTGGCTCACAACCATCTCTAGCAGTCTGATCTGATGCCCTCTTCTGGCTTGAAGATATATATTCAGATAGATCATTCATAGACATTAAATAAATAAATCTTTTTGATTGACCTCAAGAATAAATAAATGATGTTCTACATGCCTGAAAAGCTAAAGGAATAACTAGGTAGCAAGCTCTAGGTAACAATCTCAATTTCCACTTGTTGCAGAAGTCCAGATTGACTTTATTCTACCTTCATATGTACATTCTTCCTCACCGTGGCCTTGAGAATCTCCAACCCCAACTCAGCCTTATTACTGACAACTCAGAGAAGTAGGAGTCATAAGAGCCAACATCTGTCATAGATTTCTTTCCCATTTCTATACCAGCATCCAACACAACCAAGTTCCTGAAAAGTCCAAACCTCTCAACAATTTCTCAATTAGCTTTGTGAATATTGTCTAGTTCTTTCCTGACCTTTGATCCATACCTTCTCTAACACCAGGTTCAGAAATTTCAATATATATATTGAATATATATATATGAAATTATTTTTATCCAGGGTGTTCATTTGATTTGAAACTTCCAGGCCCAGAGTCCTGGTAGTTCAGGGAGAGGAATCCTAAACCAGAGGAGAGAGAAAGATTTCCCCTCAGAAGTAGACAAGAGGGGAAATTTAGAAGTCTCTTTGACCTGTGAGAGAGACATTGAATCAAGTCGACTCATGAAGTTCACAAGTTTTAAAGTTCATAAGAGAAGTAAACTATCTAAAAATGTTGGCATTACCACTCTCTGTAATCTGTACTGTAATCCACATTGTTAAAAATGTGGCAGAATCATGCCTTTGAGTTATAGTTTAGGCTTGGGTACCCCAAAAAACTGATTCTGGGTTAAAAACATTAACACTTTTCCCCCAGAGAAATGGATGTATAGATTGGAGAGAAACGTTATTAGCACAGTTGAGAAGCACTTTAACGTCTATTCCTAGAACCAAAGAAAAATCCACCTCTTGAGCTTTTCCAGTTATCAGAACTATTGATTGATGCTGAAAGATTTGAAGTTCAGAACTTTTCGGAGAAGAAAAAAATAGTAACTTAAAACAAATAATTTTCCATATACATTAAATTATTTTCATAGACATTTCCAATTTTCATTTTTACACATCTGATAATGTAGAGAGAATATCTTGTGTATTTTATGAATGCATCATCAGTCAATTAAAATTTGCTTAGACTGGAAACATAGGTGAGACATATGGCAGGAGAAAGAAATCTGGGTTAGACCCAAGCAGAAGAGGTGCCCAGAAAGATTTGAGGACTTTGATATGGTACCTGAGCACAGGTAACCAGCACCATGGCAGAAAGTAGGTTAAAATAAATGAGTTATCTTTAGTTATGATCTAGTCAGAGAGTCTAGCTATATGCCCAAGATATTTGTAAATATATTTTGAGTATGAGTCTTATTTCTTGGAATCTTGGAATGGGAGGGAGAACTAGCCCCCAAATTCAACAAAAATACCTTTTTTAGATCCTCATAACTTATTTAAATCTTTCAAATTATCAGACATTTACAACTAGTATTTAAATACCTACAAACACTTCCTTCGACCCCCAGAACTTACATACATTTTAAACTTTTTCTATTCCATCATTTACCATGAGACACAGGTGGCTGATGATAAACCATGTTTCTTTAAATAATGTAGTAACAAAAAGTTACTTTGAAGTATGTTTTCTTAGTTTGTCCCCTTTCAGAGTCTAATAGCAAGTTAAACTGTGTTTCTCATCTAGAGACCTTGTAGCTCAAGGAAAGTTAAGCTTGAGACCTGATTTTTTTTAAGAGAACTAAGGAGACATAACTGAGAAACCAAAATGAAGAAATCGAGAACCAGCCTTGCTGGGTAATTGTTGCTAGTAAAGCTACAAGTCAATATCACTAGAATCTGAGAAGGATAAATTAGTGTGGGTAGTATAATCTAAATGGGCTGTGTATCAATTGCAGAGATTTACCCACTATCAAGGCAATTTTCCTAGGCTCCCACATTCTCAATGACTTCACTGGGTGCAGTGGTCATAGGTCTTTTGCTGTCATACAGGACAGTAATCAGTCTTCAGCTGCCACATCAGCATTCAGCAGCCAGAAGCAAGTTTGAAAGATTTTCCTCTGGAGAAGGAACTTGGTCACCTGACCCTACTTTGACAGTGCAAAATAAGACTATCAACCTGAAAGTATCCACAGTTTATGTAGGGTCCTGACAGCAAGCAAGGCATAATGCAGTTTTCCCCTTGGTCAGTGTTCAGGTGGGGATGTCATGCCCTGTCTATCTTCTTTAAAGACTTCAGTGTTCCTGTTAGAAGGATTTTTTCTATATATAACAGGAAGTTTTTTGATTAAACATTTTAAATGCCATATTCAGCAGATATTTAAAAAGTTTACCTACTTTCATGCATAATCTAGGCTTAATAGGAGCCTAAAGATTTTTAATAAGTGAATTGCATAACAATGTATAAGAGTTAATAAAACATTAAACCATAAGTGCTGTAAACTTTAAACCATAAAGTCCGTAAGGAGACTTGGAATTTTTCTAATCCTTTTTAACGTTCATCATTATAGGGTGTCATATTTTCTTATATGACTCAGCTTACTCAAATATCTAAGGCTGAAATCAGTTACTGTTAGCCTGAGTAGACCTTGTGAATTTATAAACTTTATTTATAAAAAACATGCTGTTCCTTATTTAAACTTTTTACAAGCTTAGTGTTGGCAAAGGCATAAGTAATTACACATATATCTTAAGTCATCTTTTGTTAATTTGAGTAGATAGACTTTTACAAAATTTAGAAATGCATAAACCTTGATTATACTTAATCATAAAAATCTATCCTACTCCAAGATATTTTAGAGACCAGTTCTTGCCTCCTTAGACTAAAAGGAGATATAACGATAAGCATAGTCTCAGTATAAGTAAGACATTTTATAATAGTTGTTTTATACCATGTGGTCATCTTAACCAAGATGATGGTGAAGTTATGTGATATATAGTCTTTACCCTTAGTAAAGATGGCTGCCAATTACATGGTTGCTTCTATCCTTATAAAGACATTAACCAAGATGGAAGTAAATCATTGTTGGTATTTAAAATACTCATGTTCCTTTTAGTTCTATCTTTTGTATGAGAGTTGAAGTCAACTTACAAACACACACACACTCAAAGGTTGAATCATATGCTATAGAAAATTAATATTACCTATGTATAGCATTTTTGACTATCAACGTTTTGTTACAAGTTTTGAGCTAACATGTTACAAATTTTATAGATTTTTTTTAAACCATACTCAATGAACTTACAAATGCTGAGATAGAGTTTACATTATTAAGTATTAAGAAGGTTTTGGTTTGGTTTGGTTTTTTGGCTTTTGGATTTTGTTTTTGTTTTGTTTTGTTTTTTGTTTTTTGTTCTAATCAGAGCACACAGAAACTATAGTGATAAAAGATTTTTGAAAGTGGGAAGTGAAGGATATGGAGAGTGAAGAAAGCTTAGATACAAAAGATTTGGAGATGATTTCTTTGTGCAGTGACAGAAGTCATTACCTTACAATAGAATTTAAAAACCTAGCATGCCAATCTTTGACCATTGTCTGTACACTCAGGCTAAGCTAACTGGAGAGAGAGAGAGAGAGAGAGAGAGGGGGGGGGGGGTGTTTTCTAAACAAAGTTCTGCTGGAGGGAATAAGCTCCAAGAGGTTGCAGAGAGAAAACAAAGAGTGAGCCAGATGGTCTCAGGCTTAAAGAAGTTATAAAACTGCAGGCAAGACTGCATTTCCTAAGGGCACATGAGAGAAGGCAGCAGGGAAAAATGGTGACAGTAAGTTTCTTTAGTAGAGGTGCTCACATGAGTGTAACAGGTTAGAGCTGAGATCTGAGATCTGAATGCGCAGATGGGTGCCATAGAAAGGTGTTAAAGGCTCTAGGAAACAGGGAAACAATTATAGGCATAGACAAGGAGAGGAATAATTAGAGTATGTGGAGGGAAAAAGTAGTTGAGTAGACAGTCTTTGGAATTTTGGCTCAAATTTGATGGATGGCAGAAGCCAACAGAAACAAATGGTCTATTCATACTTTAAGATTTAGTTCTGCTGTTAGGTACAGAGAGGCCATTTTCCTTGGAAAGGAACACATACATGCCAATCCTCTTATTTCAGCACCTAATGAATGAAAAAATAAATGAAAAGGAAGGACATGACTGTTCCTAGCTATGGTGGAGGGAGTGGTTTATTGTAGATTTGAGGAAGAGCATAGTCAAAGGCAGAGACATCTGCAAGAGTCCAGAGTGAACATGACCCTGAGCTATGCCATGTGAGGAAAAACGGAAAGGAGAGGTGAAAACCAGGAAGTAAAGGGTAGAGAAAAAGGACCAGGTAACCAAAATGGCTGGATTATACAGAGAAGGGTGGCAAGCAGAACAGGCAGAGCGTAAAGAAGGCTTAGAGTGGAGGTAAGAGAAAACTTGGATGTAAGGTATCACTTTCCAGTTTCCCAGTAGCTTGCAGTAGTTGTGAAGGTCCAGAATAATACTGAGATCTATGGCACAATTAGACCTCGATTCGGATTGATTAAATAAGGGATATTGAGGCCAGATTTGACTACAAACACAGTTAAGTTTAGAGGCCCTTCATTTGGGCACAAGGTAGAGGAGTCAGAGGTTCTGTAAGAGCCATCTCAACGGGGAGCCAGAAGGTGTGGATAATCTCATTCCAATGGATGAATGAGAGGAAAGGAAAAAAGGTAACAACAGCTTGTTGTCAAGAGCATACACAGTACTGAAGGAAGACCAAATCTGAACAAACTATTCATTAATTCATCACTGCACTCCACAGGGGTCAGCTTAGTACCTGGTGCCAGAGCTTCAAGTGAAGGCAAAAGGCAAAAACCTGGACTCAGAGGCAAAGTCTCACCCAAGGGAAAGGGCCAAGACTAGGATCTGTGAAGAGGGCTAACCATGACCTTAAAGACCATGACTGTGGTCCTCTGCCTCCAAGAATACCAGAGGGTACCATATGTTTAACACTCACTTTCTCAGACTCAGGAATACATTTATACTGACCAAGAGAAATCACTTACAAGTTGCCAGATGGAAGGTGAAGTGATTAGTGAGACAGAAAGTGAACTGGTAGTGGATAGAGTGGATAAGTAGGGTCCTGACGTGGCCCAGATTCCAGATGGGAGCACAAGCATCTGGAGAGACTATCTGAGTTATGGCCCCAATGAAAGGGCTTTATAGTTAAAATTTCTTAATGATTTAAACCAAGTAATGCCACACAAATCTCATACAAGAGATGTATAGTGGAGAGGCAAAAATAGCGCCTTGCAAGCAGGGATTGAGATAGTAACAGCCAGGTTTCATAGGATGTATGGAGCATGCAGATAGAGAAAATATGGTGATAGTGAAAATATGTTGTATTAGCCATTAGTGATGGTGGTATGACCACCAACAATAAAATGAGAAAGACAAGTAAAAGGTATAAGTATTGAATACATAAAATTGCTTACATGCTTTATTTTTAATTGTTAGAAGTCAAAAATGATCTAGAGAGGCTAAGGAGATGTCCCAGTGGCTAGAGTAATTGTTGTTCTTGCAGAGGACTCCGATTTGGTTCCCTGGTCACATATTCTAACTTGATTTCCAAGGGGCATGGCATAGCCTTCTGTTTGTACTTGTGTGCAAAGGTTACACACACACACACACACACACACACACACACATACACAAGCAAAGTAAATCTTTTTACTTTTTTTAAGATAAAGGAGCTGGAGAAAGTTATAAAAATAGAACAATCATTATATGAATAATAGACAAAATTCAATGGTATTTCTACATACCAATGTTTAGGTTAAGGTTTATCATCAAAGCCTAAAAACATGTTATATTTTATTAAGAAATAATGAGTATTTAGTTTACAAATTTTAATATCAGTTCCTTTTATTGTGACTCCTGATAGATCTGATCTTGGCCAGTGAATTTATTTGACAATTAGCAACTTTTAGACACTGAAAACCCACTAGCTTTCAATGGCTAAAGAAGTATAATTCACATGAATTTACCATGTGAATTTAGTTGCATGTTTATCCCAAATATTCTTCCATAAGCTAGGATGGAAAACTACAAAACCATTTTTGTGCATCCTCTAATGTCCAGGAAGTCATGTTTTGTATTGCTCATGAGTAGAGGATACACATATCACAAGTCCTTGATAACCACCATATTTTACAGTTGGAAAATGTCTGTTTGTGGCATATAAAACTTATGAAACACAGGCTTCAGGTCAGAGACTGCCTCTGGCTGGTCTATAATGACTGTGATTGTGCTTACGGCTTAATTGGTACATTGATGATGTTGTTGACTTGTTTTGAGAAATGATACTACTACAATTACTTATTATATCTTTTTTCTCTTAAATTTTGTGGTATTTATCAACATGACATTTTTATTTTCTTTGCTGCATGACCCTCAAATTGGAGCTAAGAATGTTTAAACTCTACTAGAAGAAAAAACTAGGTAAAATTATTTGATCATAGCTATAGATATTAATTAAAAGTAGTAATTTACAAAGATTCATTTTAAGCAACTTATCCCATTGTCCCTGTCCCTACAATGTGGAAAAACAATATTTAATACAGTGTTTTTTTTTAAAGGTTTATGCTTAGTTTTGGAATATCAGATTCAGAATAATCAAAGTGAACCAGTGATATGTTTAGTCAATTTACTACTAATTGGATGGATGAAAATTGGGGATCTTTTTTTCAAGGGAATAAATTCACTGCTGACCAGAACACTAAGAAATAAGCAAAGAAAGAAATCTTGGCCTAGACAAGAGTGTCACTAGTTACTGCTGCCACAAACAGGCACTCACACAGATAGATTATCATTGGAGAGCTTTCAGAATGCTTTCCTGCCAGCCAGCTGATGACACATTCTCAAGTCTCTTAAAAGGAGGTAGCAGCAGTTCCCCGGGCTTAGGTGAACATGCTCTGACAAGATTCTTTGGTTGACCTGATAGACTTAGTGAAGTAGTTGCCAGTACAAAAATGACAGTGTTCAGTGGATGGAGAAAATAAACAGATAAAAGTGGAAATTTTGAACTATCTTCACAAATATAACATGGTTTTCTTTGGGAGATTTTAAAAACATATCTTAAGTCCAAGAAAAAGAGCAGCTTCATGAACTATGTAATTTTACATATAGTGAATTGTCATATTGGTGGCATCAATGTGCAACCAACTAAAAGACCTTTCAGAATCAAGAGAAAGTCTTAAAGTATACCTGTATATCTAATTTAATTTCCTTCCATAATTGAAGAACAGTCTTGAAGAATAAATATTTAGCATTAGCCTGATTCTTGAAGGCTGTTCCTTTCTCTTGTCTCCCTCTTCTTCATGACCTGGAAGTCGTGCCTATAACTTGTCCAATGATTGGTTTCTGGTAATGTTTATTTATTAGAGGGAAATTTCACCACAAGGGTCAGATGGTTTTACTGCAGAATTCTGCCAAACTTTAAAAGAGCTAATACAAATACTCCTCAAACTATTTCACAAAATAGAATCAGAAGGAACACTAACTCATTCTATGAAGCCACAGTTAAGCTGATACCTAAACCACACAAAGACCCAACAAAGAAAGAGAATTTCAAAACAAACAAACCAACCAAAAAAAAAAAAACAAAAACAAAATAAGAAAGAGAATTTTAAACCAATTTTGATGATGAATGTTTATGCAAAAATACTCAATAAAATTCTGGCAAACCAAATCCAAGAACTCATAAAAAACATAATTTACTACAATCAAGTAGGTGTCATCCCAGGGATGCAGGGGTGGTTGAATATATGAAAATCCATCAATGTAATACACTATATAAACAAACTCAAGGCAAAAAAAACCCACACATAATCATCTCATTCGATACTGAAAAAGCCTTTCACAAAATATAACAGCCCTTCATGTTAAAAGTGTTGAAGACATCAGGAATTCATCACACATACCTAAACCTAATAATAGGAAACCAACAGCCACCATCAAAGTAAATGAAGAGAAACAAAAAGAAATCCCACTAAAATCTGGGTCAAAACAGGGTTGCTCACTCTCTTCCTATGTTTTCAATATAGTACTCAAAGTTCTAGCTAGAACAACTAGACAAATGCAGATCGAGTGGAAGAAATCAAAGTATCACTATTTGAGGATGGTATGATAGTATACATAAGTAACCCCCAAAATTGCACCAGATAGCTATAGCTAATAAACACTTCAGCAAAGTGGCAGGATATAAAATTAACTCAAACAAATCACTAACATTCCTTTACACAAACAGTAATCAGGCTTAGAAAGAAATTAGGGTAACAACATCCTTCACAATTGCTCAAATTGTATTAAATATCTTGGTGTAACTCTTACCAAGTAAGTGAAAGATCTGTACAAAAAGAACTTCAAATCCTTGAAAAAAAGAAATTGAGGAAGACTTCGGAAAATGGAACGATCTCCCATGGTCATGGATTGGTAGGATTAACATAATAAAAATGGCTACCTTATCAAAAGCAATATACTGATTCAATGCAACCCCCATCAAAATTTCAACACAGTTCTTTACAGACATGTGAAGAGCAATTCTCAGTTTCATATGGAAAACAGAAACCCAGGATTATAAAAACAGTTTTTAACAATAAAAGAACTTTTGGAGTCATCACCATCTCTGACCTCAATCTGTACTACAAAGTAATAGTGATAAAAACTACATGGTACTGGGACAGAAATAGATAGGTCAATCAATGGAATAGAATTGAAGACCCAGAAATGAACCCACACAACTATGATCACTTGATCTTTGACAAAGATGCTAAAACCATCCAGTGAAAAAAAGACAGCATTTTCAAAAAATGGTGCTGGTTCAACTGGCTGTCAGCATGTAGAAGAATGCAAATTGATTCATTCTTATCTCCTTGTACCAAGCTCAAGTACAAGTGGATCAAGGACCTTCACATAAAACTAGATACACTGAATCTAATAGAAGAGAAGTGGGACAGATCCTCAAACTCAATGGCACAGGGGAGAATTTCATGAAGAGAACATCAATGGCTCAGGCTCTAAGATCAACAGTTGATAAATGGAACCTCATGAAACTGAAAAGCTTCTAAAATGTAAAAGACACTACCAATAGGACAAATCAGCAATCTACAGATTGGGAAAATAAATCGTCACTAACACTCTATCTGACAGAGGGCTAATATCCAAAATACATACATATATATATATATATATATATATATATATATATATATATATTAAAAAAAACTCAAGAAGCTAACCTCCAAAAAAATAAAAACACAAATAAAAATGGGATACAGAGCTAAACAAAGAATTCACAACAGAAGCTCAAATGGCTGAGAAGCACTTAAAGAAATATCCTTAGTCATCAAGGAAAATCAAAACAACCCTGAGATTCCACATCACACCAATCTGAATGGCTAAGAACAAAAACTCAAGTGACAGCACATGCTGGAGAGGATGGAGAGAAAGAGGAACTCTCCTCCATTGCTTATTGGATTACAAACTGGTACAAGCACTCTGGAAATCAATCTGATAGTTCCTCAGAAAACTGGAAACAGTTCTACCTGAAGAAAAACTATACTACTTTTGGACATATGCCCCAAAGATGCCCCACCATACCACAGGAACGCTTGCTCCACCTTGTTCATAGCAGCCTTATTTATAATAGTCAGAAGCTGGAAAGAACCCAGATGTCCTTCAACAAAGTAATGGATACAGAAAATGTGTACATTTACAAAATAGAGTACTACTGAGCTATTAAAAACAATGACTTCATGAAATTCTTATGCAAGTGGATGGAACTAGAAAGTATCATCCTTAAAGGTGAGGTAATTCAGACCCAAAAGAACATGCATGGTGTGTGTTCACTGATTAGTAGATATTAGCCAAAAAGTTCAGAATACCTAGGATGCAACCCACAGACTGTAAGAAATTTAACAAGCAGAAAGTCCCAAGTGAGGATGCTTTAATTCCACATAGAAGAGAAAAGAAAATAATCACTAGGGCTGGGGAGAGGAAAAGGGGAACAGGATCAGGTATGGAGGGGGAACAAGAGAGAAGCCCAGGGGGCTAAGGGAGCAAATGGAGATAAGCAGACTCAGGGGGCAGAAGGTAAGGGGACCCTCTAGACATACTAGAGACCCAGGAGGTGAGAGACTCTAAGGAATCAATGCGGGTGACCTTAGCTATTATACCCAATACTAGGGAGAGGGAACTCAAACAGTCAACCTCCAGTAGATAGACAGGGCCTGAAAAGGAGGGACAGGGTTACTAAACCACAGTGAAACTTTCTGACCCAGGACTGTTCCTCTCTTAAAAAACTACAAAGACAAAAATGGAGCAGAGATTAAATGACAAACACAACTGGGATACATCACATTCGGAGGGGGAGGAAGGGGACCAAAGCCTGACACTATTACAGATGCTTTGATGTGCTTACAGATGGGAGCCTGTCATGACTGTCTTCTGAGAGACCTTACTAGCAGCTGACTGATACAGAAGCAGATACTTACAGCCAACTGTTGGGCTGAATTCGGGGACTCCTGTGGTTGGATTAGGAGAAGGATTAAAGAAGCTGAAGGGAGAGTGACCCCATAGGAAGACCAACAGTCTCAAATAACTCAGACCCCAGGGAGCTCCCAGAGACTCAGCGACCAGCCAGAAGCATAAACTGACCAATCTGAGGCCCCTGGCACAAATATAGCAGAGGTATGCATGATCAGGCCATAGTGGAAGATGTTCTTAATCCTAGAGACACTTGAGGCCCTGGGGAAGGAGGAGGTGTGGTGGGGAAGGAACACCCCCTCAGAGGCAAGGGGGAGGAGGAATAGGATGAGGAACTGTGGGAGGGTGGACTGAAGGGGGAACAACGACTGGAATGTAAATAAATAAAATAATAATTTTTAAAAGTTAGAAATAACAATGCAAATATGCTTGAGATAAAATTAAACAGAAATAAATTAAGATAAAGACATTTAAAAAGAATATTAAATAATAATCTCTATCTAAATATGAGGTTAAAAATAACCCCAGACACTATATGTGAGCACAGTATACATTTACAAACATTAGTCATTTGGTTTATAAAGAAAATACTTGATTGCTTCTTTCTTGGATAAATGCTTTCTTTGAGATTCATCTATAATACACACACAATGGAATCAGGAAAAGTACTGAAAATACACTATCTAATTCATAACTTTTTCTTTCCCCTAAACAATTGCCCCATCTCCAGCTTTAAACATTTCATAATAAAGTGTTCTGAAGCATTAAACTGAGCAGTTTAATAACTTGAAAATGCTCATGATTTATCCAAAATATATTTATCAAGATATTAACTGAAAAAAAGAGTCCTGAGCTGTGGCAACAGCTGAAGTTGATCTCAAATTTGTGCTCTTTAATAACTAGAACCTGATTACGAACATAACAAGTTGTTTAAAGTCAGACCCCCTATAGAAAGTCCCTGTAGATAGTATAGTTTAATGAGGAAAAATGGTTGTGTATATTTAGGTGTATGGTCCACAGCGAGAGTACTTACCTTTAACAAAGAAAAGAAACTTCTTTTAGAGCTCTGAAGGAACTGATTGTCTTGAGGTCTCATTGTTGAGACAATAATAGAAACAGTTAAAAAAACGACAAGAAAGTATGAATCAATTAGAGAACATGTTGGACCTTTGATTTTTTCTCAGTGTTAATTTAGAATTTGGATGGTCATGCAGTCAGGATATAAATCATGAGCGCTCATGATAGAACTGAGCTTGCTTCAAGGCATGGCCATAAGAAAGAAACAGCATTTTTCCAGCCAGCTGTTTGCCTCCCTCTGTTTAGCTGCATGGTCCTCTATTTATCAAAGGTTCTACTTTTAAAGAGAGCATATATATTTGGTGAATTATCAGGTAAGAGTTGACACTTTGGTTTTTTGGATATACTTGCAAAACAAACAATAGTCTGGGCTTCATTCATAATAATTTTGCATTCATTCGCTGTCTGCATTATTTAAATCATATCTGAGATTTAAACACATAACTTATTTATCTAGCCATGTGTCATGTTTCTAGAACTTTAAATTGTATGTCATGAAACTTGCTGATGTTTTTTTGAACTGAAAATCACCTTTACTTATAATAAATTTTAAAAGATAAAAGAATTTTTAGAATGTTACCTATCATTCTAAAATATCGTATTTACTGTGTCATTTTACTAAGCCATGCTATGGCTATGATGTATATATCATCACTAATTCTGTTTTCCTTTTTTTATTGGATATTTTATTTACATTTCAGATGTTATCCCCTTACCCCATACATAACCAAACTAAAGGCAAAGAGAGATCAAGTAACTTGTTCAATTTTAAACATCAAGTGAAAGTTTAAGTGAGATGAATCTGTCAGCTCTAGGCCATGCTCTCTCCCCTTGTGCTATTCTTTTCATGACAACTCTGTGTTCAAGGATCAAAAATTATATGAATTTTAATTTTGATGAAGACCACTTTATATTTTGACATGCAGGTTCAAGATATTTGCTTTTTCTTTGTTATTTTTGTTCAATAATTTCCTGGTGCCATGATGAAACACTGAGCAAAAGCAGCTTTTTGAAAATGAGTCTATTTTGGCTTACGAATCCAAATGGTTAGAGTTCATCATTGCTGGAGACACGTGGCAGCCCAGGGTTGACATACACACAGAAGTAGGAAGCTGAAAGATACATAATCAATTGCAGCAGGACACAGTGAGTGAACTGAACATGGCAGGAGGCAGGTAGAGTTTCTCAAATCTCTGCTTCAGTGAGGTACTTCTGTCACCAAGAAGGTACCTTCCAGAAGTTCCATTGTGCAAACAGCACTGTCAACTGTGGACAATGTGTTCAAATGATGTGTCCATGAAGGATATTTCTCATTTCAACCACAGCATTATTTATTCTAAAATCATCTCACAGGGAAACTTTTAAATTAGAGGGTCAGTATTCAACCTGAGTATTAGAAAAACTACTCTCTACTACTGAATGGTTGCTTGTTTTTGTTAATTGTTAAGATAGTTTAAGGAAAAATTCACAGTTCCAGAACATCATTTTTCTTCTTTCTCTTTTTGCCATATTATAGGAAATACACCAAAGCATATCAAACAAACATAGTCATTTTACGGACAATACTCCATGTTTATTTTACATTTGTATAAATTTAAGCTCTAATCTCAGATAACTCCATGTTCATGGGGGTTGGCTCCAGAAGTATGCTGTACATCTTCTTTCTTGCAGTACATACGGACATCTGAACCCCAGGAGCTGCCAAGGGAACTGCTCTTTCATAGACTCACCTCTGACATTTTGTCCCTTCACATATTTCATCTGCCTCTGATATAAGAGTAAATGCATACACACAAAAGGAAGTGTCTGCTTTCCATTTAAAGAAAGTATAAATGAGTTTTAAAGGTCAATCACAGAGGAATAATTTATTACCTAATCTTCAATGTCTAATATAATCCGAATATATATAATGCAATGATTTATTTGGAAACACTAGGCTGTACTTTGTGAGCTGTCAGCACACACAATTTTTATCAGGGTTCAAAGGGAGCAGCACGTCTCCCTCCACTCATTCTATGCATCCCATTCCCTCTTGTCCATCACTGGAATATATCTGAACTAACTAGTCTGTGCATATTGTTGTGTGTTACTGGACCAATTAAATTGTAAAACTGTATTAGAGGACAAGGAGCTTCCTACTTCTTTTGAAGTGAAGCATAGTGCACTATTAAAAAGTGTGCTTTTGCAAGATCACCACAAGACACTGAAGGAGCTGGAGCTCAGATCCTGCTTCTTCCTGAGAAAAAGCACTTGGCAATTGTATAACACCTCCCTTATCTCATTTCACCATACCTTGTGAAACCATCACCACCAGCCAGGTAAAAGGACAGCATTTAGGAGTGACCTGATTTAACTGAGTCAGAAAGAAAGCTGTCAGGCATTGTACTGGGGCAATATGTTTATGTTTCTTTATTGCCTCATTTAATAATGAACATGTAAATAGTACACTTTGGTAAAAGAAAAATCCTTACCTAAGAATCCAAGAAGAAAGTTTTTGTTTGGTTTTTTGTTCTTAATTTCTACAACAAAACAGATTTGAAATGACATTTCTTGACTATAGTCTTCAGAAAAAAAAATGTTCTGGGCAAGAGTTCATTATACTAGAGAAAACATGGCTTAAAGGAATCACGGCCACAGTTATACATTATTCTGCTTAGCCTTGGGAGTTGGGAGCTACATCTTCACACAGGTACCTTCAGGCTAAAGAAAACAGCTTAAATTTAGAGGAAACAAAATACTCAGAACAAGAATAGAATAAACACATTCCTTAATGGTTGTACCTCACAAAGTACATAGAGTGTTTAGGACTGTATTTCAACATACATTTTTGCAACTGTAATTGAGATATAAACTAAGATAGGCAGGGATCACACATCATCATCATTTTAGGATGCTTCACAGTAAACATGGATTTTATCAGAACATGAACTTAACACTGAGTACAAAGTACTTCTTTTAGTCTTTTGAGAATCTGGAAACAAACTTTCAGTAGCTCTTTACAATCAGTTTCCTGTGGTGTAAAATGTCCAAAGTTCTCACTTATTTTGGGTTTGGTCTTCAGTAGCTTCTTTATTTCGACTTAAAAAGACCCTCTCTATGATTTCTTATGGATTGATCCTTCAGAGTGTTTGACTGTTCCACTTAAAATTCTCAGTATAATTGTCTAAAGCCTGACATGCAACAATGGCCTTTGAAAACTCTATCTTTAATTTCACTATAAAAGTTCTGCCCTACTTTGGTGTAGGACCATTTCAAATAACACAAAACCATATGTGTTACTTCCTATTTTCGTTGCTGGAGGAAAATACTCACCAACTTGGGGAAAGAAGACTTTATTCCAGCATGTAGTCTAAGAAGAGACGCTGGGCATCATGTGTGAAAGGAATGGTTTTTAAATCATAAGAAGCTCCTAACAGTAAGCCAATGTCAGGTAGCACAAAGAGATAAATTTTGGTGCTCAAAGTACTTTCTCTATTTTGGGCAATCTAGGAACAAGCCCATGGAATTATACCACCTACACTGGACATGACTACCATCTTCAGTTAATTTCTCTAAAAATGTCTTAACAGACACACCCAGAGATTTGCCTTCCAATCCATTTCAAATCCAGTCAAATTGATAAGAGTAGCCATGATGAGCAAGTTCAATGTCAGTCTACACCCAGAAATCAAGGGTCTTTAGTGCATTCCAGACACCACACTGTTCCTTGTTAGTCCCAGGTAAAATACTGACTGGGATATATATCTCAATAGGTTCTTCTTACATTCCAATGACAGATATTTTTTTTACCTAGCCCAGATCACAATCAAGTCTGGGTTCTATCTCACACAGATATCTATAACAATCAGAAGATTAGTTTTATAGAGTCTTCTACTCATCTCCCATACAACAGAACTTGTCATATTTTGATCTTCCTGCCGGTCAATGCAGAAGCCAAACTTCATGCCTATATATGTATACTAAAGCTAGTAACCTCATATCTAATCAAAGGAAATGTTTCAGTCTAGTGTCCCCTCTATTCATTACTGCTGCTGCTGCTGCTGCTGCTGCTGCTGCTGCTGCTGCTACTACTACTTGCTATAGTGTCTCATGTAGCCCACCTTAACATCAGATTCTCTATGTGGCAAGAGTAGAACCATCACCAAACCTTATATGCTGCTATTGGAAATGTTAATTAGCATAAGCACTATTGACCTCAGTACTGGTTCCTCAAGAAAGTCTAGACATGTCCAAAATGTTCCACTTTGTCCTGTGGTCAACTCCACTGGTATTCTACTCTATCTTCGGCATGTTTTTTGATACAAGGGCTTGAGGAGGGATAACAGTGAGATCCTGATAACAGTGAAGTCACATTACGATGAAATTCTGGGTCTATTGGAAATGTGAAATCCTATGTCATCACTGGAAAACACAGCGTGGCAGGCTACGTCCTGCTCTAGGTTATTTTATATTATGTGAACAGCAGATTGTAAGGTGTGCCATCTTTTGAATGACTCCACTTTCAATGCAGAATATGCAGGTGGGAAATAACAATACATACTTCTTTGAGAATATACATGCCTTTAACTATCTAATACCAACACTAGGCAGACTGATAAGTTATTCCTGAACATGGTAATTCACTGTGCTGCTTAGGGTTTTCATCAACTTGACACAAGTTAATGTTGTCTGGGAAGAGAGAACACCACCCTAGTAATGCTTCTGTCAGATTGGCCAGAAAGCAAGTCGATAGGGGATTTTCTTGATTAATTATTAGTGATGCTAATGTGGCCAATGTCACCACTGGGCAGGTGGTCCCATGTGGTATAAGAAAGCAGACTGAGCAAGCCATGAGAAGCCATGTAAACAATATTATTCCATAGTCTTTGCTTGAATCCCTTTTTCCAGGTTTCTATCCAGCTTGAGTCCTGCATTGGGTTCCCTCAATGATGGGCTGTGATTGAGACATTTCAACCAACCAAACACTCAAAGATGCTTTTGGTCAAAGTCATCTTTATCATAGCAATAGAAAGCAAACTAGAACAGATACCACTTACAACCTTAACAAAATAAATTGGCTTGTGGTCAGAAAATATTTTGAACACACAACTTTCATCAGCAGTAGCAACGGGTTTACTGAATTATCATCAGAACCCCACGTGCATTCATTGCACATCCACCCATTCATTAGAACCCAGTACCTTGCCCCAAGGTCCAATTACGGCTTCCCAACAGTTCTCCAACTGAATTCCTTATGCTTTTACCTAAGCCCCTTCTGTGACCCTTTGCATCTCTATTGATTTTCTGACTGTGTATCCAATAAGGCTGTTTTAAATATACCGTTTAACAGTTTTCTAGGAGTGTGTAACTGTCATGTTTGCATATATAACTGTGTGATGGTAATGCACCATCTGAGATAATAACATTAATACATATTAAATAAAATAACATATGTCTGCCAGTGGCAAACCTTCAAGCTAAATGTGGGCTACCTGGTAAGATACAGCTAATTAAGCCAAGGTAGCTTGTGAATTAATTGTTATTTAATAGCAAGTACACAGCCACATCTGTATAAGTTTCTGGCATAGCATATTAATGACACATAGACTGAAAGAAGGACACAGATTTAGAAAACTTTGTCTATTTCATGATACATTCTCAGAAAAAAACACAACACTAAAAAGCAAGCAAACAAACAAAAAAAACATAAACAAACAGAAGACAGGGATCTGTCTGAATCAAACAAAAGCAAACCAAACGTGAGGAAATTCTTGTTAACAACCGTTTTGTATGGCAGACTTAGGTCTGTTTTCCTAGCTATTAAAACGATCACAGAAAACTATACATATTAAAAACAGCAGTAGAGCATCAGCAGGAGGATTTGAAGAAAGTAATTTTCGGTGATGCTTCTGTCTGATACTCCTTTGCTTCAATACATAGCCCATTTGAAACTAATTTCGTGTTAGAACAGCTTCGTCCACATCTGCTTTCAATATGCATTTTTTCTTATTCATAATGATACTTGACAGACAATTCCAAGAGAACATAAACTTTTAGATGAATCAATACACACAGTTCAGAATTTAATGTCTGCAGACCAGTTTGGACAGTTGGAGTTGAGTAGATCACAGACTTGCTGATCTTCTTGTTCCTAACACAGACAAATATGTATTCAACAGATGACTACTGGCATTGTCAGAGAGCAGTAATGCATTGAAACTCTGTTTGCTTAGCCCAGCAAAATAATAAATTGTGCTGTATTTATCCTTTTGTTTTTAAGGCCAACTGTTGGCTTTATTTAATACCCTCTTAACATGCTAATAGCCCCTAATGGTCACATCAGCCATCAGTTAAACAAACCATTAGGTTGAGAAAAGAAATTTCAATAAAGGCAATTTACTAATTTGTTGGTTGTTAATGGACATTAGCCCATTCAAGACCTTAGCCTAGACCCACAGTTTAATTCAAAATCTATTATAGTCATTTCTCACTATAGAGAAAGAGGCTAATTCGGCATTCTAAGTGCTTCTACTTTCAAGACATACTACCTACAATATTTTCTACAAATAACATATGTATAGTCAGCATCACAGAAACAAAGGGAAGAATTTCCTCCCAAATAAATTAATGTAAATTATAAAATCTTCCTGTGACTTATGTTGAATAAATTTACAAGAGTTCTTTTAATCATTTTCAGATTATTCAGGCACTGTTTCAGCTCTTTTTTTTTTTTTTTCAGAATAAAGCATTCCTCTCTTAGATTCAAAGTCTCCTTTATACAACCAAAACATACCGTCACTGCTGCAGTAAATGAAAGTCAGAGATGTTTTATAAAATTTCGCCATTCATGTCATTCTTGCTTCCACTGGCAAGAGCCTATATCTCTGAAAGCATTTTTCTTGTGTTGCACTTTCAACTAGTGTATTTATTTATTTATTTATTTATTTATTTCAAATTATTAACCAGATTTGACAGCTGTTTTTCAGAAAAATAAATGTACTAAAAATCTAGTATTTTGAAGATGAGAGAAAAGCCAGTCTGGAGTCTCAGCATGAAAAGGTGTGTCAAGATGCTCCCTTCTCTTCTTCTCACACTCACTTGTTTATCTGGCAATTCCAGAACATGTATAATGCAACCCAGAGCCCTTTACTTCAGCAAAAACCCAATTAGAAACTGACTGAGACCAAAGCACACACACATGACTGTGGAAAATCATTTAATTGTGTGCATATTTTACACAGATGCCATTCACATTACCGAGCAATGAGGAAAGTAGCACACGATTAGATTTGTCATGGACTGTGAAAGCCAAGCAATGAATTTATTCAAGCTTTCACTTTTTCCCCATCTGTCTTCAGAAATAAGCAACTTGAACTTTAGCTGAGGTGTCTAAAAACTCCTAATACTTGAGGGTGGTAACAATTTATTCTTTGAAAAAATTTCTTGATGAGAGGATTTCAGGTAAGAAAACAACTAAAAATGGAGAGAAATTACATTTCTAAGTTTTGAATTGTAAAGAAATGCTTTATGGGCAGTATTTGAAATACAAAGAGACATGAGCTACCGGTTAATTCTCCCCCATGAATGCTGTTAAATCATTTATCTACATCAAATACAGACACTAAGTATCCTAACTATACAATCACCTCTTCACCATGGTCATCCTTATATCAACTAACAGGTAAGCATGTTGACAATATGTTGTAGTGAAAATACATTTATTCAGTTTTTATAAGCATACAAATATATAAACTAAATGAAGTATCTTAATTTTGTCCTTAAAATATATACTACTGTACAGAAGCCATTATGTTTAATTACTTAGCTTTGAAATGTTTACTTTAATATTTTTATGAATTTTAATCTTTATATAATAATAAATTGTACATATTTGCTATGTGCCATCATTTAATAGAATTATAGCAAACTTGTATGTAATATGAATATGAAAGCCTTTAATTTAAATAAGTTAAATACCAGCTGTAATGGTTCATTTTAATTGTTACTTTGACACAATTTATACTCACCTGCGAAGAGAGTCTCAGTGAGGGACTGTCTTGATCAGCTTAGCCTTTGGTCATGTCTGAATAAATTGTTTTACTAATGTTGATTAATATGAGAAAACCTAGCCCACTATGGATAACAACATTCCCTGGGTTTCAATTCTGGACTGTACAAAAATAGATAAAACCAATCAAGCATTAGAATATATGATTTTATTTCTTTTTGCTTCTGACTATGGATATGATGTGACTACCTATTTTAAGTTTGAGACTCCTTGACATTTCTACAATGGTGAACTGTCTTCTGGAGTTGTAAGCTAAAATAAACCCTTTCTTCCCTAAGTAGATTTATCTGAGGGTATTTTTATCACAGTGACAGACATGAAACTAGACTCTCGGCATGTGATTTATTTGAAAAATCAAGTTTCCTAATTTTGACTATAATAAATAATTGTCATTTTAAGAACTTCAAATAATCAAAATAATAACTTTATTATTAGTTCAATAAACATCAATCTAAAATGCAAGTCCTGCTGAATTGTTTTGAGAATTGGCATGGATATACAATGCAGTATAGTGCTGACAAACTAAACTTTTGAGAGAATGTGACTGAAGGATGGCATGGTGTGAAAGGCTGAGTAGAATTCTTTGTAAATGCCTATTATGTATTTAGTTTTCTGTAGAAAAATCAGTTTGCAAAACTGGAAAATTTTTCGTACCCTATTTCATTTTACCTGCAGCCCAACTCCTTCTAAGGGTAATATTTCTTATCCATTCTTTAGTACAACTTATTTTTTAATATTTATTTTTATGTATACATCTGTAGATGTGTATGCCACATGTGTATATGCCTCATGGTACCCACTGAAACCAGAAGAGAACATCATATCCCATAGACTAGCGTTACAGGCAGGTGTAAGCTCCCTGTCCTGGGTGCTGGGACCAGAATTCTGTTCCTCTGGAAGAGCAGCAAATGCTCTTGACCATCGAACAATCCTACATCTCAAATTGAACAGTTTTAATTGGTCACATTTGCTGATTCACAGCTACCATTAGACTTTCAAATCTGTGGCCCTCTGAATTAAGGGTCATCTGCCTCCACTTATTCACTGAGGTTTCACTTGCCACCCTTTCTTTCTGATGATTTTAAAGTAGCATTCTTTTTTTATTCAGTCCTGATCTGAACCTCCTTTGTAAGAATCCCCCTTTAGCTTAATCACCATTTCAGCATCACACAGTATGGGAACAAAGAATTGAAAATGGCTAGATATTCAACACAGCACAAAATTAAAAGAATAAAAACTGGAGGAACTTACTAATAAAGCAAGACAAAAATGGTAATATGAATAAAAATCAGAACTACTTTGCATATAACAAAGCCAAAATCCAACTTCTACATAGAAAACTAGAACCAGATTATTGAATCTGTTTTACACTAAACAGAAACAATGCCTGATAATACATTTGTTTTCATAAAAATATGCTTGCGAACTAATGTATCAATTTGAACCATAAAACATCACCACAGATGACTGTGTCTTAATACTTAAATGAGTAAGCCGTTGATTTTTTTTAAATACTAGCAATTCCAATTTTACCTACAATTCATAGTTGTACATACATTGTTAATCTGCTCATGAGGAAACTAGCTAAGAACATAATGTCTATTTTTCATTCCACCATTGATTGAAATGATTAAGTTGGCAACTATATTTTTTTCCCTGATGGCTCATTACAAGATACTATGTGGATCTATTGAGTCATGAAAACACTCAGTTGATTGATTGTAAACTATTAACTGAATCACTGGCCTTAAATTGCCTCCCTTCACAAACAAAATAGTTTAGCTAATAGTCACTTTGCTTGATCAGTAGATGAACTTATTCTTATTAATAAATAAGATGCTAAGTTCTGTTGTTCTGTAAAGTTCATTCCAGCCATCACTGGTAAATGGTTAATAGACTCAGTGAAGGGAAGACAGCATTGAGTTGTAAGAGCCTACACTTCAGAAGGTCTTTCTTACCTTCCAAACTCTAAAATTACAGTTGATTTTGGATAGTTCTAACCATGGCACCTTTGCCCCAGCCTATAAAATATATTCATAAATGAGTCATTCTTCTAAAGGAAAAATTAAATATAATTTATCAATTTCTCAATCATCTCTAATTGTTTCAAATTATGTACTTTGGAGTTCACATATATGACAACCTTCCACTCAAGTTGAAACTAGCTGCTGACTGGAATATCTTTCCACGTTTATTCTAAGGGCACATGCCATCCTTTCTCCTTACATGCCTAATGATCGTGGTTTATGTGTCATCCATGAGGTCTTACCTTATAGTAATTACGAATTTGCCATCATTATTTGTACTTCTACATTACCTCTTCCCCTTCCATCCATTTATTCACTCAGCAAATGCCAGTGGACATCTGCTGTATCATGGTACTGCTTATAGTAAGGGAAAATCTCCATGTCATGGAGACAGAATGGGAATGAAAGATTATAGTTTTGAATTTCTCATTAAGAGAGACCTGGAATCAACTTTTATGAGTACTCTTACTTTTCAGGCATCAAGTTCCCTCACTGCTCATTTGATATGCTGTTACCTTCCTCACAAGGAGCTTTTGGGAACATTTTACTGAATATTTCCTAATTTGGTTACAAAGCTCTGGTAAGCTTGTTAAAGTGTCTAAAGGTGATGGTTCTACTTGATTGACAGAAAGAGGATGCCATTGTAATACTAGTTCATCCGTATGCATTATAAGAAATAGCTAGGAATTATAACCAACCTCTTTAATTTTAGAGTTGATATAGAGATGGTTTTTAAATCAAGTAAAACAAAACTAATTTAATTTTATACAACAAAATCACAAACAGATATTAAATTTCAAAATATCCAAATGCAATCAAGTAGATGTAGATCATTTGATTTACCTGTAGGTGTGTGGGAGTAGTTTTTAAAAAAAGAGAGAGAGAGCTTTGGGCACATGAGAACTCCATTATGATTAGGTGACTCAAAACAAAATAAAGCAAAAAGCATATCTTTTTAATTGAAATGTGTGAATGGGTGCACATGCTTGCATGTGTGCATGTGTTTCCATGTGTGTATGTGTGTGGTTTATGTGGATGCTTATGCACCCTTATTAGCATGCATGTAGAGGCTCATTTTATTTATTTTATTGAAATGCTCTACACTTTATTTTTAGGAGGGTTAGGGTTTCTCACTGAATCTGAATCACAATTTACTCAGCTGACTAGCCAATGAGCCTCAGAGATCTGCCTCTATCTCCTTCTCAAGCATTGAATTGAAAGGGCTTGAATAAGTGCTGCAACTTTACCAGGGTTCTAGGAATCAAACACAGGTTTTCACATTTTCATAGTGTGCTTTTTAACAACTAAGACGTTTATCTAGCCCTCTATTTAACTGAAATTTTTATATAACATTCCAGGATTATATTTTTGCCATATAGATTAAAAGATTTGATCTACCAACACTACCCCCAGATTACTTCTATAAGGGAAGACCGTAGTCATCATGCCCACCTTAGACAATGTAATATAAAAATCATTCATTCACGTATGCACTTAATGGTAATGTTGATTGAAAGTAGGACTTCATGTGTGTCAAGCTACATTCAACTGAGTTACAGCTCCTACTGTCAAATCCACAGATATCATTCAGTCTACAATTAGCAGACCAAGTTACCATCACTCCTTACTATGGTATCTAACCTGTACATATAATCTTATGAGGACACTAAGTCCTACAAGATCATTACAGGCGACTTCACTATGATAGCAACCATGAGTGGAAACTGAAAATAATGTTGAATCAATTTATTTTATAACCTTGGGAATGACGGACTTAGAAGGAATCACTGATCATTACCTTTTCCAGTATTTTTGAGCTGCAGATCCAGTGTAAGTCCACTTTCCCTTGGTCAGAACCAAGAAAATGGACTTAAAAACCTATCTTAAGGAGCTGAAATCCCAGTTCTGCCTTGTCCTAATGTGTAATACTTATTCTTATTATACCAGAAAGTTGAGCTTCTGGTTGTATTAATATGCTCTCTCAAGCAAACCCACAGACCAGCAAGGTGAGAAAAGGACATATTCTTTCCTGTCTATGGCTCATTGATATGTGGAGTTTGAACTCATAATCCAACCTCCATTATGGCCTCTAGAATAATGCTGAAACATGTTTGCAGCTAAGATTCTTCTTCTTGGTACCTCGGTGGTATCCTGAATGTCCTTAGATGCTTATACTTCCTTGAATAGTCCTGAGTTTGCAAAATTCCTAAGAGTGAAGCACCCTTCTGCAATTGTAGCTGTCAATTGATATTAGGACATTTCTCTTCATTTTATGTATTCTTTTCTCCTAGGCTGAATTTTGATGCCTTAGAAGCTAATTCTCAGATTTCTATTCAGGTATCACCTTTCCAAACACATAACAATAACAAATGATGATTGATAGATAGATAGATGATAGATAGATAGATAGATAGATAGATGATAGATAGATAGATAGATAGATAGATGATAGATAATAGATAGATAATAGATAGATAGATGATAGATAGATGATGATAGATTATAGATAAACAGTTAGATATATAATAGAAAATAGATGGATATATAGATAAACACATAGTAATATGATAGAGATGGATAGATAGATGATAGATAGATAGATAGATAGATAGATGATAGATAATGATAGAAAGAGAGAAGGTACAGAAGAAAATATTATTAACAATCACTCACAAGTGAAATGAAGCAAAATGAACACAACATATGATACTTAATAAGAGAAATTAAAAGTACTATTTATTGGATTTTGAAAGGCAGAATAAGCCTAGTACTTGTCTTCTTCAGGAAAGCAGAAATTCAAAAGTGAATGTTCTGTATCAGTAGATTTTTTTGTCTCAAGTGACTTATATGATGAAGCCAAAAATAATTAATTTTGTATTCTAGTTCTGACTAAGTGCAAGTGGTTTAGCCTAACTGAAATGAGCAACAGGTGTATTGGTCACTATACTGGAAAGAGTAAGATTCTGCTGGTAAAATTAAGATAGAGAAGTCCAATTTCTACATACCTCAAAAAGTAACAGAAGAACTGAATAATAAAACTGACTACTCTTAAAATGAGAAATATTATTTTCAAAGTTGATAATATAGTGAAATTGGAATCCATGTATGCTATTGGTGTAAATGTAAAAGGCATTACACTGACAAACATAAATAAAGCTTCTTTTAGAAAATGAAAATTGAACTAGCAATCAATTTTCTTGATATGACTCAAAAGTCCATGTATTGATGTAGTCAAAATAATTGAAGGTAAGATTTACCATTTCTATATCTATGGTCAAAACAGCAATATTCCTAGGAGTGTGTCTAGTGAAGACTCCTAGTAAGTAATAAGGCATAGGGAGCCTAAACAGGCCACTTTTTTTGTAAAAGGCAAGGCTTCCTCTGGTGGGACAGGACAAACGACCTAGCAACAAAACCTTTAATCTACAATGTGTCCTGCCTACAATATGTGCTGGGGTAATAATGACTCAGAACTTATGGGAGTGGCCAACCAATGACTGATTGAACTTGAGGCCTGTGACATGAAAGGGAGCTGAGTCTTGACACTGCCTGGAGGGCCAGGAACCAGAGCCTCAATAGCCAAAAGACCTATAAAAGAACAAAACATGGCTGGCAAATTAAAAAAGAGTCAGTGAAACGATTACTAGTCGTGTTCTGCTAGACTCATGAATCAAAGCCTACCCCAGTGGTCATCATAGAGGCTTCATTTAGCAACTGATGGTGGCAGACGCAGAGACCTCTAGCTAAACATTAGGCAGAGCCTAGGGAACTTTCTGAAAGAGGAGGAGAATGGACTATAGGAGATTAATGAGTCAAGGACACTACAAAATTCTGGTCCACAGAATTAACTAAGCTGAGCCCACAGAGACTGAAGTGACAGTCATGGAGCCTGGATGGGTCTGACCCAGGCCTCTGCATACATATTATGATTATGTAGCTTAGTGTCCTTGTGGGACTCCTAACCGAGGCAGTGGGGGGTGGAGCGGTGTTTCTGAATCTTTTTTTTCTGCTCTTGGGTCCTTTCTCTTCCTAGTGGACTGCCTTGTCCAGCCTTGATTGAGTGTTTGTCCTTAGTCTTATTGTAACTGGTTATGATTTGTTCTATTCATATTTGTAGGAGGTCTGCTCTTTTCTGAAGGGAAACAGATGAGGACTGAATCTGGGAAATGAGTAGGGAGACTGGGAGAAGTGGGGGAAAGGTGAATATGGTCAGGATGTAAAATATGAGAAAAGAATGAATATAAATAATAAACAAATAAACAAACAAATAAATACTTAAATATTAAAGAAACCCAAATTCCACTGAATGATGAATGGTGGAAAAAAACCTCTTATGCATATAAAATGGAATATTACTCAAACTTACAAGGAAGAAAATTCTGACACATTAAACAACTTGAAAGAAAGTTTCAATAAAACTCCCAGTAAAGGCAAATATGTTACTATCTCACTTACGCAAGGTGTTTAGAGGACTAGCCAAATTAACAAAAACTGAAAGTGCAATAGTGATCATTAGATTCTTGAAACAAAAGGATGGGAATTATTAGTTAATGAGTACAGAGATTCAAGCTGAGAAGCACATATTCAGATTGAGAATATATACATAGATATAGATATAGATGATAGAGATATAGAGATAGAGATAGAGATAGATGATATAGATATAGTAGATATAGATATAGATGATATAGATATAGATGATATAGATATAGATAGATATAGATATAGATATAGATGATACAGATATAGATATAGATGATATAGATATAGATGATATAGATATAGATGATATAGATATAGATTAGATTAGATATAGAGATAGAGATAGAGAAAGAGATAGAGAGAGATAGAGATAGAGAGAGATAGAGAGAGAGAGAGAGAGAGAGAGATAGAGATAGATAGAGATAGAGATATGCAATAGTCTCAAAGTATTTCAGATGCATTTAATACCACTGAACTATAGACTTATATAAAAATGGTAAAATTGTGTTATGTGAATCATTTCACAATTAGTAAAATGTGGTAAAACAAGATAATTCAGAAATTTTTAATAGAGTCATGGAATTCAATTATTTTATTCTTTTTCTTCACTACTATTCCATTTATTACTACAGAATAGATTTTTAAAATTAGTTCATATTTCTTACATTTTCTATTTTTAGTTTGAGCTCATGTTTTAAAGTACTAATCAAAGGAATGTCAGTATATTTTCTAAGAATCAGAATTAGTTTCTTATACCAACACTAGTGAAGTGTGAATTAAAGAAGGAAACATTTCTATTAGCGCCTGATCACTACAGTGAAAATCCACTATGAATTAAAGAACCACTGCTCTGAAAATTGCTATACACAATAGACATACACAAACACACAGACACATACATATATGCCTCATCATGCAACACACAGACACATGACACACACGCAAACTACATACACTTGCACACCATATACTACACAAGTGGGCATACATGCGAGACACATGCATACATATACATATCTAAATACCTCTATATTGAAAAGAAATATTTTCCTCTACAACAAAACTTAGCAGAATAAGTACTCCTAAAGCAACAAAATTATGTAGGAAAAAAACTGTTTTAAAGTCTCTTTGCTGAATTATTGCATACAATATACAATTTGAGTGGTGCCAAAAAGGGAGCACAGAGCTATATAAGACTTCTCTGCTGTGGAAGTATATTCTGGTGTTTATTCTGTGTATATGGATCCCCACTGAGTGCTCAGTGCTCATATTCCATGTGGCTTTTCCCTTCAGAGGTAATACTTCCTTTCTAAGGAGAATTGTACTACTCCCATGACATTTCCCTCCAAGGGATGTTCCATGACCAAGTGGTTAAAATATAGATCATCTTATTAATCTTTATTTTTTACTTCCAGGTATTTATCTCCTTTTATTCCCAATATTCTTTTTGGTATACGCAACTAATTTGCTTTCGACCTCAAATTTCCAAAACCAATTTGCCCATAATCTTTTTCTTAGTTTTCAGAGAACATATTAGCTAAGGTCTAGGTGAAAACCAAGAACAGTCTGTGCTTGTAGCAAAGTATTGTCCTGTGTATTTTGCACAACTGACAAAGGGCTGAAGCTTTGTGTGAAGGTTGTAAATATCAAAAAAAATGCACGATTTTTCTACTACATCATAGTTCCTGAACTTCATCTGGTAATTATGGTCTAGTCTAATTTTTATTTGTTTAATTATTCACACCTGAGTATTATGATACTCTCCTTTGGCACTATTCCCTTTTCCAGAATCCCCTTTGCAAATAAATGTACAAAATAATATATAAAAGGATGAAAGAGAATAAAAAGCATTTTGTGTGAACTGACAGTGGAGAAGGGAGATGTGATGTGTATGTAGTCCACAACCTGGTGTGGGTGATCCTAGGTCTTCCTTTGCAAAGCCATCTTCTAGCCCCACGTTAGATATGTACCACACAGGAGGAAAGCTCAACCACCTTGGCTCCAAGTTACCTTAAAATTTGCCCCATCCCGTGTCTTGGAAATAGAATAATTATGTTTCATTTGTCACTACAATGTTTAATAAAGCTGATGTTTGTAATTGTACTCTTTGTGAATTGAAGGTGATTCCATGAACTGCTGCTCCAGCATTCACCTGACTTCCTGCCCAGTATGTTCTCAGAAACCAAAGAAACGGACCTAACGGACTTAAAGGCTAACTTTCCAGGAACTGTGCTCATACTGCTCTGTGCAGCCTTGTATCAAGTCTGCGGAGACAGAGACCGTGATGTTTCCCTTCAGAAGCCATTTGCTTAAACCATGCTTTAGAAAGGACACTGCGCTTTTAAAAATATATACATCTATATTTTGTATTTCCTAAAATTGTGAATGAGCATGTGTGTGAATATGATGCTCTGCTTCTACATGGGAGGAAGGGGATGGGTGAGCTGCATATCCTCTAACATCATTATAATGATAGAGTAAGTATCATCTAACACATTATTCTAATACATTTGGATTTATGAGCTTTTTATCTTCTGGAAGAACTTTTAAAAGCACAGCTTTTCTTTTTCACCCAAAATTGTTTCTATCCTCTGTATTCTTAAACAAACACACATATAAATATTTAAAGCTAGCATCCACATATGACAGAAAAAAATGTGTGATGTTTATCTTTCTGCATCTGGAATGCCTGCTCAGAATGATTGATTCTAGATCCACCCATTTTTATGAACAGCTGTAATTAAGCCATTGTGCAAATAAACTATATTTAAATTAGGTTTCCAGAGTAGACAGATACTAGATTGTTTCCATTTCCTGGCTACTCTGAGTAAAGAAGCAATGGACATAAGTGGGCAGGTATTTTTGATATATAATCCTTTGGGTATATGCCCTAGAGTGGTATTGTGCAGTGAATTACTTTAAATGTTTAGAGGAAGCTCCACATTGATGTATTTAGTGACTCTTACTACTTTTCACGCCCAGGAACAGTGAATATGTGTCCCCATATTCTACATATACCTGTGTCTGTCTCTCTTGTCATCATTCGATTTTCGATGTCCTGATTGGGTAAATATAAAGTCACATAGTAGCATTAATGTGCATTTAATTTATACCTAAGGATAATGAACATTTCTTTAAAATATTCCATGCCCATTTGTATTTTACCTTTCAGAACTACCTGTTTAGTTCCGTGCCTTATTGTCTTAATTGAGTGGTGCTTTCTTGATGTTTAATTTTCATTTATGTGTCTACTATAGACACACATCTTCTGTGGGATGTACTTCTGGTATAGATTTTTGTCACTGTGTAGCTTGCCTTTTTATTCAAATGCACTTGGCAAATGTTGCTTTTAATGCTGTGATATCAAGATCCTGTAGAGAAACACTCTTCTGTGTTTATAAGTTCATATGTATATTATTTCTTTTCTACCTGATTTAGGGTTTCAAGTTTAATATTAATATCCTTGATCTATTGGAATTTCATTGTGTGTTAGGTGAGAGGTCAGGATCTATTCATTCTTCAAGAGGTAACTACACAGTTTGATAAACAATATGTATTGATGACACTGTCTTGTCTTTAATATGCAGTATTAGCCTTTGTCAAAAATCAGGTGAATGTAGGCTTCTGTGTGGGTTCTCAGTTCTACTCCATTGATCAGTGTCTCCAGTTTGGTGGCAGTATCTTGCTGTTTTTGTCATTTTCTGTTCTTACTCTCATTCTTTTATTTTTATTATTATCACAAATCCAAGCAGTTTGCCTGGTTACAATCTCTCCATCAAAATTTGTTAATGTGGCTTTCTTCCAAATCTGTATTCCATGCTTCTAGTGAAAAGTAAGTCATGTTTCTATAGGAAAAAATAACCTATAAAAAAACATAATGAGTGCAACTGTCACTACGTTGCAACTATTAATAAAGGAGTCACATGAGGAATATCTAGTTGACTGATTATACTGCCCTTTTAGCTATTGAGATAAAAGGATTTGAATGAAAGTCTGTTACTGGATTGTTGCTTCAGATATTGTCCCAATATCAACAGTAATGCCTATGGGTGAGTCTTCCAAATGTTACCATCAAATAACTCTTTTGAGTTTATCAGCCCACCACTGACCTACTCTGTGAAGACAGCAGAGAAAACTCAATGTTTTCTGTGTTTGTAGGGAATATGGCTTTACATGTAGCTCATGGAAACTATTTGGAGTAAACCTTGTCTGGAAAAAAATTCCAACTGTATTCTTAATATAAATAAAATGAAAATCTGCTAGGTAGATGCATCTTCTGAAAACTAAATCCAGATTTCAGTGGGTCTGTAAAATCAAGAGTATTTTCTATACTGCTTTAAAGCGGAAAGATCCTTGCAGAGAACGAGCAATGGAGAGTTATTACACTTTCATTACTCTGGCTTTTTAATTGCATTTTCTCTTAATTCTATGAAAAAACTTGTATTCTGTTTGAAAATATTTTATTAAGTTTTAAACATATACTAATGCTCTCCAGCATGTTTAAAATATAGCGTCATGTATTGTTTTATTTGTTTGAGGATAAGGGGATAGGATAACTATTCTGTTGCCTTAAGCATATACTGCATGGAAATTGGTAAGCACACAAGTATGCAAACATATAGAGAGTATGTGCTTTTCCTACTTTTAGAAAACTGTAGCTTTCCTAACAGTAGAAAAGTGTTACATAAACAAAGTGTAAATTGATTAAATATGGAATTTAATACGCCACCATCCAAATCTTCTTTGAACATCATCTTCTTATGTAGCTCCACAGTGAAGTTGATTAGTACCATAAACAGAGCTAAAAACATATAGAAGATTAAATAAGTACATAATAAAGAAGTAATGTATATCCTTTGATATATTTTAGAGGGGTGTCTAGAAATAGAAGAAACAGAAGATTTTACTCTGAGCTAACAAGGCAAAACATTGAATTAGATCAATATGGATGTGGGGAAAAAGAGAGAAAAAACATGGCAACAACAGAACAAATTTCCTGATCATTTCTAACAAAATAACTATTGCATTTGTTATAGAGAAAGAAAAGAGTGGGAAGAGCGAGAGCGAGAATGAAAGCAAGAGAAAGAGAGAGAGAGAGAGAGAGAGAGAGGATGAATTTATGTAGGACTACAATTTAAGTTCAAATTATCCTTATCCTTAGGGCATATACAAATATCTTTTATTTGCTTGAAATAATTGTCATCTCCACGACTTACTGCCTAATCTGATAACTTAGGCCTAATCTTGGAAGCTAGGACTAGAATAATTTCAGCCTCTAAGACTTCCTGCTGAATAAGCTCAGCCTTTCTAGTTCTTTCTGAACTCTGACTGGCTAGTTCAACTGAGCTTTTCTTGTTCAAACTCCCCTCCAAGCTGGCTAATTCAATTTGTCTTCTCTGGGTTTCTTCTAGATTGCCCTCTTTGGCCTCAAACTAACTCTGGCAATAAGTTCTAATCCTCTGGCCCCTGGCCGCTTCTCACTCATTCTTTGAATCATTTGTTCTTCACCAGCAACTAACTCTCTGTCTCTCTCTGTCTCTCTCTCTGTCTCTCTCTGTCTCTCTCTCTGTCTCTCTCTGTCTCTCTGTCTCTCTCTCTCTCTCTCTCTCTCTCTCTCTCTCTCTCTCTCTCTCT
>NW_021604635.1:7258786-7284479 GCF_004785775.1 Grammomys surdaster | reverse complement strand
TCTCTCTCTCTCTCTCTCTCTCTCTCTCTCTCTCTCTCTCTCTCTCTTTCTCTCTCCTGTCTCTTTAGCTGTCCCAGTAAAATTGCCTCTCTGCACTGCCCCTTAAGTAATCTCCCTATCTCCTCTATTGTCACGAGAGTTGGGCATATCCTATAAAAGATTTCTCTGATTCATCACTTTGTCTACCACTCAGTTCAATAGCAATTTCAAACACAGGTGCTACCTTCTACAAACTAACCTTACCTTCATTGTTTGGGATTAAAGATGTGTACTAAGGGATGAGCCACACCACAACTAGAAACATCTTTTTTTCAGTAACTAATACAATCTCTGTGGTAGGGGAGTATCAGGTGAGTAGGTGGATATTGTGGTATTTACTGAAAAAATGCTGTTTCTAGTTGTGGTGTATCTCAGCCCTTAGCACACACATTTAACTCCTCTGGCTGGAATGCAGGAATGCCCTTAACACATACCTTTAAGGATAGGGGAGAATACGAGGAGTATATGGGGGATGATGTTAGCTGAGATTCCTACCAGAGGGGGACATAGAAAATAAAATGGCCAGCTCCCATAGTCAGGCAGGGCTTCCAGAGGAGGGAGCGGGATATCAATCCACCGACAAAATCTTCAAACCAAAATCTGTGTTGTCTACAAGATACTTAGGGATAAAGAAGGAGCAGAGACTGAGGGAACAGCCAACCAATGACTGCCCCAACTTAAGACCTGTCCCATGTGAGAGAGCAAAGCACTATTGATACTCTGCTATTCTTGCAGACAGGAACCTAGCATAACTGTCTTCTCAGAGGTTTTACTCAGCAGCATACGGAGCCAGATCCAGAGACCTAAAACCAAATATCAGGCAGAACTTGGGAAGTCTAGAGAAAGAGTGGTGGATAAGAAGTGGGCAAGGGCATCATAAGAAGACATACAGAGACTACATGGGACCATAGAAGCTCGCACAGACTGGGCCACTAACCAGGGAGCACGCAAGAGCTGGAACTAGATCCCCTAGACATTTGTAGCAAATGTTTAATTTGGTCTTCTGTATCCCTTAACAAGTGGAATAGAGGATGTTTCTGCTCACTACCATTGGACTCCTTCCCCCCTACCTGGACTGCCTGATTGGGCCTCAGTGGGAGAGGATGTGCCTACCCCTGTTGAGACTAAATATCCCAGGATAGGGTAGTACTCAATGGGGCTCTCCTCCTTTCAGAAGGAGAGGAGGGGTCAATGGGGGATTTTTAAGGGTGGGACTGGGAGAAGAGGAAGGCGGGAAGCTGTGGTTTGAATGTAAAGTGAATTAAAATAAATTATTGAGAAAAAACAACAACAAACAACAAGAAAGTAACACAATCTCAAGGTTCATCATGTGATCAAGTATTCTGCAACATGCATGTTGTACAACACAAGGAATACCAACAATATGTATTTAAAATTCAATGAAGAGTGTGCTTAGTTTCCTAATGGTAGAACAGGTGATCAGTAGAGTTGCTCTATATGAAATGCTTTCTTAATTAAGGTTTCTATTGGTATGATTAAATTCCAGGACCAGAAGAGAAAAGGATGTTTGTTTGTTTGTTTTAACATCTTGTAATCTATCATCTGAGGAAGTCAGAGCAGGGACTCAAGGCAGGAACATAGAACAAGAATTGGCGCAGAAGTCATATAGAAGTGCTTTCACAGGGAATTAGATAAGTGCTTTGGCTTCTGGCGGATTGTGCATGCTGCACCTGCCCCCAAATCTCTCTAGATTCAGGAATGAAAGACACATATACACACACATACACACACACATACACACACACACACACACACACACACACCATCTAATTTTGATATGCCTTGACTATTTCAAAGGCTGGGCACTTGTAAACATCCCTGCAGCTAGCAAACACTCCCCTCTGGTACCTGAGTTAACATCTTTAAAAAATCTATATTTCATCTCTGCTATCACAGACCCAATTGGAGAAGTAGACCCTAGGGCCATTTTCCTCGATTCTTACATGCCAGCTGGCCTTTAAATTTCATCTTTCTGCTTCCCTGTCATGGCAACTCTCTTCTTCCTCTCCTCTCTTCTGCTCCCTTGCCCATCTCCCTACCCAGCCAATGGCTGTATAGCAGCAATTCTTTATTATCAATCAAAGGCAGCTGAGGGCAGGGACCATGAGGTCTGGAAGACTGGGTTTGGGGAGCTGAAATAAGACAAAGGATTAGAACCAATTCCCAACAGAGTGACACTTCCAGTCTTGCTCCTTGTGCTTTGTTTTGCTGGCTTCGTCATAAACCCAGGACCACCAGCCTAGAGATGGCACTGCCCACCATGAGATGAACCTTCCACATCATGAATTTTAAAACCAAAACCAACCAAACAAACAACAAAAACCACACCACCATAGGCTTGCACAGGTCAGTCTGGTGGGGGTATTTTCTCAACTGTCCCTCTTCCAAAAAGAATTTGGCTTGTGTCAAGATGACATAAAATTAGTCAGCAAAGGGCCTGATAGCGATTAGAAGTTACATTATGAAGTTTCAAGCACAGTAACAACAAAAAATAAAACAAAATTAATCTTGATTCAGCTCATTCAATTTTTAGGTATGGAAACACAATGTCAAACCTACATTATGTAAGGGACAACTATCATTCAAGAATCCATTCTTAAATATTTCGGTATACATGCCATTAAGTCTGCTTCAATGGTAAAAAAAAAAACAGAACACTAAACTATTTTCAATTGAATGTGCTCTTTGTTTTTTTTTTTTATTATCATATCACTGAAGGTCAGAACTCTTTTTTCTAGGTACCACAGAAAACATTTGTCAACTGTTTTATCACTTATAAATATAGCATATCAGATTCAGGCGTTGGGCTAAATCAAGCAAGAGTTTGCCAAATGCTCCCTACTTCACACAAAGCAAGTGCATTACATTGGTAAGTAGACATAGGAACTACTACTGTGCAACCATGAAGTATTGGACACTGAAAAATGAGTGTAAAGGAACATATATATGTTTTTTCTAAGTATAAAATTAATTTCAGCACTTCTGAAATTAATTTAATAAGTAGAAAAAAAACAAATTAAGAGAAAATAATTAAGAGAAAATAATTTATCCCTAAAAAGAAAACTTGTATGTTTTGTATGTTTTTGGTTTCGAGGTGTTTGTGTGTGTGTGTGTGTGTGTACAATGAGAACTGAATGTTTTTAATGTAAGTTAGACATTTTTAGTCATTTTTGTGAGAATAGTAACTTGAGTAAAAGAGATCGCAATTAATAATAGTCCTAAGGGACCAGGAAAGAAGAAGCTGATCATTGTATAGCTCAAAAACTAAAAATGTTTTTCATACAATTTTGATTAAATAATTTTTGACATCTGAGCCATACATTTAGACAGAGGTCAGTGATTTTACATGAATTTAATTACTTGTAAAGATGAAGTTTGTGAATAGAAAAAGGTTAAAATATGATAAATTTTGAATATTTCAATAATAATTTGATGACTACCATTTTTATTGAGAAAGGTAATATCAAATGGCCCTGATTTATAGTGATAATGCAGACATTATTCATTTTTCTAATTATGCATGCATCATTATGACAACTATCTTAAAGAATGTATCCTAAATATATTTTCCTTAAATGTCTGCTGTTATTCTAGTTATCATCAGGCATGCATTCACATTTTATGTTTTTACATTGGGGGAGGGTGTTACATTAATTTTGTAAGCTCTGAAGCTCTAAATATAACTGTAAGAAAACTGCTACTTACTGTATAATTTTTAGTGATATTCTATTAGGATAAACAGTATGTATCCTGAAGATTATAAGCAAAGAATACATTTGTTAATTGTTGGAATAAACACTGAACACACTCTGACAGACCTGAAATCCATGCTCTTGTGTTGAAACTCCAGCCCCTCCCACCTCCCTGTCATTGCCTAACTTAGTCACCCACTGTCATCTGCATTCTGAGAGCCAGAGCATAGCAGTTGCTAAAGGTAAAATGGCCTTGTCTGGACAATCAACTCCAGGAAGAAGAGACTTCATTAACTTCCCTATTCACTGCCCTCTCATCCACCTCTAAAGCCTTCCATACTAGTAGACATTACTCTCCTGCAGGAGTGTGTCAGTTCTTCGCTGCTTGAAAGAAATAGACCATATGTTGAGGTCAGACTGTGGTCGATGTTCTGCCTCCTATCTCTTTATGTTGCTTCAGAAATCTAATATTAATGAGGTATGTACAGCGTTCATTCTTCTACCAGCGTATACAACTCTGGTTGGATGTTACCTACTAACAAAAGCCAGAGGTTTTTTTTCACTTCCTTTTTTCATTTACACATGTACACACGTCTTTATACAAACAACTGAGCAGGATTGGAGAGAATTTTTTTCACCATCTCCTAGTTTGGTGAGCTGAAGTATAAAGCTGACAAGAATTATGCCAGGCAGCAGTTTATCTGTTTTTTTTTTATATTTCTACTGAAAACAAGTCAGTAAGATCAAGTTTCCCTTGTAAGTTAGCATGTTATTAAGCAGTTAAAAGCATCTGCATTCTTGTCATTTGTATCACTAAACATCACTAAAGACATTGTTATATGACATCCAACATACAACAAAATTACATTGGACAGACAAGAGATTGTCTTTCACTTAAAAGGTGATAAATGGCTGGGAATGACCATGAGACTGACCTAAGCCTACTACTGGCAAGCAGACAATTTTAGTGGATACGATTATTATAATATGTGGGAGTTAATGACCTAAAAATTCTCAGTGTCTCACTACACATAAGTTGACCTTTATAGTACTGCAAAGGCACATGTGTTCCAACATGAAGTACTCTAAGAAACAGCACTGTTTGATAAAACTAGAGATAGATGAGAATTTTCCTTAAGTTCTTTAACATATCCTCTTCCTTATGGGGCAATCCTCTTTTTTTTCTTTTTTTTTTTTTTGGCTACTTGTGTCATGACTTCACTTCCTACACTTGCTATCAGGAGAGGAATGGAAGCTCTTAGTTTTAAAGCATGAAACTTGATGATCTGAAATAGTAGCCTTTATACTGCAATTTATGAGTTTGTTGCTAACAGCAATTAACATTTTAATATTAAGGGATATAATTCCATTGTATGTTTCCAGGAACATGCTTAATGGGAGGGGAAAAATTAATGATTCTTTTTGAAAATGTTTCACACAGGAATTTACCTACTTAGAATCCCTCTTTATCTCACCTATTTTCTGGTATAAATAACACTCACAGTTGCCTGTTCAAAATACTAAAAGCAATGCTATGGGTTTAAGAAGTAGCTTAGTGTTTAGGCTGCATCCAAATCACTAGCAACTAACATGGAAAGTCTTCCAGTACCTTAAAAAAAAAAATCCATGTACTAAAATTTTGATCTCCTAAAGCTGATGTAAAGTTCCTTTGGTGTAAAAGCTTCAGGGATAAACCACAATTCATACTCTAATAAAGCAGATAGAAACTTGCCAAACATTTCATGAGGAAAACAATAAAAGCACATGCAAAGACCTATATAACACATTTAGAATGATTGCCAATGCCCTAGTGTCAAAGAGGCACTGGGTGTGTTGATGTGTGAGGAACGTGGGAGATGAAACAAAAACAAACTAGAATATAAAACATCCCAACTGGCATTGGGCAGCATTCAGAAATGTCTTTGCTAGAGAACTTACATTAAAGAATCATAGAAAATAATAGAAGCAAGTGTTTATATATTAAATAGTTTGATGCTCTAACATGAGCTATGATACAGTTGATTTTGTCATACATTCTATGACATTACAAAAACTTAAAAGAGATAAGAGAACACAATAAGAGACACGGACAATGAAAATAACTATTTACTGAATGCCTTGTCTTTGAAATCAACATGCTTGAAGCTTTGTACTTATTATCTGTAATTGCTAACACTATGACTCATGATCAATTACATTATCTCATTGTGAGGAGAAAATTGTGGTTCAAGAATGTAAAGAACAAAATATAACAAAACTTGTCTAAATCCACAGAATGACACCGTGCCAAAGCCATAATCTAAACACATTTATTTTTCCTGCACTATTAAAATATTTGTATGTGCTTCACAATGTTCAAATAATTGCTTATTCAGTTTATCTTTATATCTCCAAACATCCTGAAGAGAGAGAGAGAAAATATGCATTTTTCTCTGTCTAGACTTTCTTTTTGTTCAAGGTCACATAACTCATGCCCAAAATAATGGTGGGTCTTACATCCACTCCTATACTGTCTCTTTGCTATTACTTTCTGCTTTTCCTCTTGTAGCTATAAACTCCACATATAATCTCAAGCAACTGGACAGTTTATGAATGTGAATCAGTCCTCAAAGGAGAAATAGTAGAGTACTAGGGATTATAAACAGTTCAGTCTAGCGCCTAGCTAACTAGTTTGATATGTAAATTAATCTAATACTAATGAGTATCTGAAAGAAATCAAAGAGACTTAATTCACTCCCTCTCTTTCTCTCTCTCTCTCATTTTCACTCTTTTACTCATTCACTTAGACTATTATGCCAAATTTGTCTTAAGAACGTTAAACAGAGGAACAGTAGGACCTAATTTTCTGAACTCTTTTTAGAAGTATAGTTTTAATTTTAGATTTCATCAGGGATTGAGTCCTTGGACTTAAATTTTTGCATGAGAAATTTAAGTTAAATAGAAAGAAGAACATCTTGACATTGAGAATTATAAAGCATGAAAGCGTCTTGCCACCAGAGACTGTTAAATCCTGCTCTGAAAGGCAGTGAACTAGCAAAGGCTGCCCTTTGCCTGAAGTAGTTTAGAGATGGGTTTAAATGGAAGTGGACTCTTTGGAAAAGTGGTAGACCAGGTGACCTTTCACAGTCTTTTTTAGTCTCTAAATTTCATTACTCTGTAATTTTATTAAAGAGGAAAAATACATGCAATAATGTCTACTCATTCAGAGGTCAAGCTTCTGGAAACCTCACAAGTTGATATATTGCCCTAAACTAAAAAGGAAAAAAGGGAAGTTCTCAAGCATGAAGAAATGTTAACTATTCTACTTAGACTATTACACCTATTCTACTGAAAAGGTAGAGCCACCTTCAGGCCTATCCCAGACAACTATAGAATAGGGCACAGAAAAAAAGTAAAGAAAGAAAAAAGTCTAAAAAGATTAATCTCCTTATAAAGAACCTGAACCCTACATGCACCACATTAGTTCCTGAAAGCACAAACATAATGTAAAACTAAACTTACAGTTTATAGTGATGGCTTCCAATCAGCACACAGAAAAAGACTGCTCTAAATGGTAGAGATATGTGGTTTGCTTTGTAGTATTTCTATATTTACTCATCTTAGAAAAAAGTTCAAAGAGAAAATAAGACTTCATATTCTAAGATATATACTATATTTGCTTCTATGAGAGATGTAATTATTCAACTAGGTTGAGTACATATTTTGATTTTTTGTATATGAGTATTTTGCTGTATATAGATGTCTCTGTACCATATACATGTTTGGCACCTCTGGAGAGCAGATGAGAGAGTTATATCTGTGGGAACTGCAATTACAGATATAAGCGGCTATGTGAGGGCTGGAAATTGAACCCAGGTCTTCTTGAAGAACAACAAAGCACTGAAACAGTATAAATACATATATAATCACATACAACCTTCCTGATGCTGAGACCTTTAATACAATTCCTCATGATGTGGCAACCTCCAACCATAAAATTGTTTTTGACACTTTATAACTATAATTTGCTACTGTTTTAAATCATAGTGCAAATATCTAATGTTCATGATATCTGATATACTACCCCCAAAGGGGGATCTTAATCCATAGGTTGAAACCCACTATGTTAGATGAAGTTTAGAAAAAGGGCATAGTAACTATTATTCCTTTTTTCTACCTACGTTAGTTTGATAGTCACATTTAATCTGCACTAGGTTGTTTTAGACATTCATTTCTCACAACTCTTTCTTTCAGTTACTTTTCACAACTAAATATTTATTAATGGAGCTGACTCTCAATACCCACAGGCTCTAAATCTTCAGTTTCAACAAACAGTGGATCAAAGTCTTTTTAAATGTATGTTTGCTGGCAGGGAATATAGCTCAGTGCTGGAGTGGTTGCCTAATATGCAGAGGACAGTAGACAATTCTCAACACTACAAAAATAAAGTAAATTTTTATTGACTGTAGACTTTTGCCATTATTCCCTAAACAACACAACATAAAAATTATTTATGTAGCATTCACATTGTAATAAATGTTGCACATGATCTACAGATGATTTAAAGTCTGCAGATAGATAATATTCAAATCCCATGGCATTTTTCTATAAGAGGCTTGTATACATGTGGATATCAGCTGGAGACACTGAAGTTTATTCTCCATGAATAGTATGGGATGTTTCCACAGTGTGTTTTCTTTTCAAAGAGGTGAGATGAGCCAGGGATGTTGGTACATAGCTGTAGTCCCAGTATGTAAAATTATGAGTTCAACTCCAGCTTGAACTCTTAAATAAACATTGTCTCCAAATAAACAAATACATTTGGATGCACTATGGAATCAATTACAGTGAGATAAATATAATAGTATAAAGAAATCATAATGGAATAGCAGGAGCAACACTGTGGCGTGTCAATCAAACCCCATGTAATACAGGCTTGGCTTCCTGCCCAAGGTTCCAGGGAGTGCTGATGGGACCAATAGAAAAGAGGTAATAGAAGTTAGGTCACAAGGGTGTGTCCTGAAAGAATATATCAGCCCCCAACTCAGTCTCACTATCTCATTTCCTGCCCCACCCACACGAACAGAGTTTCCCTACATGTGCTTTTACTATAATGCACTACTTTATCACAGAAACAATGGAAAGGCAACCATGAATCAAAATGTATTTTTTTTCTTTTTGAGTTGCTTGCTTAGGCATTTTGTCACCTATAGAGTTGAACCACATGAATCAAATTGCAAAATAAGGTAAATTCAGCTATAAAACTATGACAAAAGCTGTACACATTTATAAGACAAACTGAGTGCAATTTGATCTTGTGGTCTTGTTTTGTGTGAGAAGAGAGAAAAATTAATTAGTTGTTAGGTTGTCATCAATTTTCTTGATCAATTCAGCCTTAACATTGACTTTTGTTAAGTTCTTCTGGGTATTCCACAGGAGGATTTGCATATGTTTTTCTCATGATCCATTTCCCATATTGTCAGATCTCTCTGCAGAGGAGAAACAGACACATAGAGTTTAGAAGATTCAAAGCAAAAGCTTTGTTCCTGGAAACAAGGCAGATATGGAATTGTCCTAATCTTTCCACTGATGCTGAGAATTACTCTGCTTCTTCAGGTGGAGATCTGTAGTGACGATCCTCATAACCCACAGAGAGATTTCCTGCAACGTATTAACCTCTAATTCTCCAAATTACAATCCTTCTTGCTTGGAAAGTAGAGATTGTTGTCTTCTATTATCTTGAATTGCTCAATCCCTGGCTGGTATAGCTCCACAGGGACCAAAGCAAAGAAGAAATCTACACACCATTCAGCTCACAGCAGCTATAAGACAAATACTAACCATTTGCTCAAAAAAAAAAAATCTTGTTTCTTCCTGTGGTAGGACATTGAAAGAAATTTCTCCTGGGAATTCTCAGAAGAATGCACTGAATGAATGTTTGACACGAATTTTACAATTACAGATGATAGTGCATTTCCTGTAGTTGCTCTGTGTACCATGCCTCAGAAAAGACAGAAGGCATAAATCCAAATGTAATTCTGTACAAGCAACAGTACCGAAGCTGAAACAATGCAAGCAACTGCACAGTTTTCCAATAATCAGATGAAATCCAAGTTTTACAAGAAGAACTAAAAGAACATATTCATGGTAAAAACTCTAGAAAATGCTCATAAACACATTCATACATATCTTTATCAGGGTGAATGGCTAGTGTGAGTGAGTGAGTGTGTGTGTGTGTGTGTGTGTGTGTGTGTATTTGTGCCTGTCTGTCTGTCTGTCTGTGTATGCATGTGAGGTGGTGGGCATGAAGTAAAGCTTTAAAAAACAGATTTTAAAAACTACTAAGAGATTCATATTTATAATGTTTTTTTTTTCTGAAACCTTACAGGTAAAAATTCTTCCTTGCATGGTTTTCAACCTGAGAGTCATGACCTCTTTGGGGTCACATATCAGATATCTTGCATATTAGATATTTACATGATGATTCATAACAGTAGCAAATTATAGTTACAAAGTAGCAACAAAAATAAATTCGTGGCTAGGAATCACCAGGACATGAGGTGCTGTGTTAAAGGTTTACAGCATTAGGAAAGTTAAGAACCACTGCTTTAGATATTTATTACCATTTGATTCATTTACTTATTATTCATGAAAATGATGAACTTAGTTGTGGAGAGCTTTAGGAGCTGCTTGGCAGGAATCTGACATTAGCCAAGGACAAGGAAATGGCCTTTAGGCAGGAATCTGACATTGGGCCATGACAAGGAAGTAAGTTTGGCAAGAATCTAATTTTAGGCTAAAACAGAGAAATAATTTCAGTCAGGAATCTAAGTCTTAGGCTAGAACAAAGAAGTAGGCCTCAGGCATGAATATGACTGTGGGCTAGGACAGTGAAGTAGGCTCAAATACTTTTGTCATCCCGACAAGCCTGTAGAAACAGTGATCATGGAAGTGATCTCTGGAGTGACCTTGAGACTTAGCCTATTGTTTTGTCCCTTGAGTATTTGCATTTAAAGTATTGCTAGTTTCTCAACCTAGAACTGACCTAAATACTTCCATGTAATTAAAATGGTATAAAAGCAAATTGGGAAAAAATAAACCCGCCTTAGCCTTCAGTCTCAGAATGGCTGGGTTCATACTTCAATGTTGTCTAATCATCTTTGCTTTTAATCCTCACTCCTGTGGTGGACAACCTGTTGACTGACTGAGATGGCTTGGTCACTCAGTAATGAAAAGTGTGTATCACTTTAAATTTCCAAATGATCCCCCTTATGATCCATGTCAAGATTATGTTCCTACCAAACAATCCTGTCAGATCAAGAGCTGAGAAAAAAGATATGTTCTGACATAAAGAACCTTATTAGTTTTTGAAGAGGGAATATTCTGACCTCTGAAATCTGAGTGTCTAATAACTTGGATTTATCTCCTCATGCCCTTTATACTTCCACTTCCTTCACGACAGCAAACAGGCTCTGGGGCATCTGTACTAATGAGTCTGGGGGAAACTAAAGAGAATGTAAGTTACTTCCCACACAGTCCACATATTTAAGTAAGGACAATGCATACAAGAGAAATTCTAGGAAGGACTCAAGTAGTTAATACTAAAATAGAAAAACAATAACATATTCTTAAATCTTATATTTCACAGGCTTTCTCTGTATAGCCCTGGCTGTCCTGGAACTCACTCTGTAAACCAGGCTGGCCTTCAACTCAGAAATCTCCTGCCTTTGCCGCCCAAGTGCTGGGATTAAAGGCGTGCACCACCACTGCCCATCTGTTAGTGGAGTTTTTAATCTTAGTTTTTAACGATAGTTTTCACATTATTATATCACCTGTGTCATCGTTAATTACCTATAGAAATTAAGCTTCTCTTTTTCTGTAGCCTAAGTCACCTCACCCATTGCCTGACATTTATTCCAAAATAACTATTCCTCTCTTAAAGAATTTGGGTTAGCATTTTACTACATGCTTCACATTATTTGTGTTGATTTGAATGAGAGTGGTCTCCTTAAGCTCATTTATTTGAATATTTGCTACCTAGCTGATGGAACTATTTGCCAAGGATTGTCAGAGGAGTTGTGTCACAGTGGTTTCAAAAGTCCACACTCTTCCCAGTTAGCCACCGCCTTGCCTCTTACTTGTTGATCACAACATGGCTAGCTCTAAGCTACTGCTCCAGTGCCATTCATGCCTTCAAGATCCTATTCTTCCTGTTATGATGTCCAGGAACACTATTATCTTCTGGAACCAATAGTTCCAAAATAAATGCTTTTTAAAAAAGTATTCTTTGCCATGGTGCTGGTCATAGCCATAGAAAAAGTACTAAAACATTACTTAAGACTGTAAAGTCTTTAAGGTACACAAAGTTTTTAAAAGGTCATTTATTAGTTAACTTTGGATTTAAAGAAGGAACGAATGGCAAAAAGTAAGAAAGAAAAATTTTCAAATAAAACTGTCTTAGTTTCTATGAATAAATATTAATATTGAAAAATGAATGATAGAAAGTTGGGAAGTGCCTTTCTGCTGCGGCAGACTCATAGCTGATCTGCTCCAGGGAAGACACCATATTCTTACCCATCCCAGAGGAACTGCAGCACTCAGAGCAGTTGGTATCTAATATTAGGAAAAGGATGTTTTTTCTGCAGGATACTGAAGGAACATAGTGGCTGCCAGAGGATTGGTAAGACATGCTGATACTGGGACAAAGAATGATGCTGATCTGTGAGCTTGCTGAGTGCCCTGACAATGGTGACTGGGAAGCTATATTGGACATATGTTCCTGACCCACTTTTGCTTTCCTATGTCTGAGAGGGGACAAGCTACCTTGTCTCAAGTTTTTAGAACTTGTGGAACAGAGAAGCAAAAAGAGAAGCTATAATGACTCTTATATTTTTCTTAAATGTGACCAGTTATTAGGACTCAATCATGTACTGGTCTAGAAATCAATCCAATATTGAAAATAACAGTCTTTATGTGGAAGGCTATATCTGCGCATTTTCAGAGACATATTTGGAAGTTAGCTGCAGTTCTCTATGATGTTATGTTAGCAAGAGATAAAGTTGGGACAGGATCTGGATTTCAAACAAGTGTTAGTGCATGTGTTAAGGCTCTTTAATTGTCAAGTTAAAATGACTTTTGTTTCTTCTACAGTATTGATTGTAAGTTGAATCGGTTGTACACTTTCTAATTGTGCTAGTGTGTTGAAAACTGGCATGTCTGTTATAGGAGTCTATCAAACAGCATTCATCTTATTGCCATGAGTAGTACAGAACCTTGGTTTTCTGGAAAAAGCTTTCAAGTACTGGAAGAAGTGACTTAGGCTTTAAGCAGAATTAGGAGGGTAGTGGGCTTGATTATTGCTGGTATTACAGCTTTAATTACATTAATTGTTAGCACCACTGCTTCTGCAATTGCTTTGACACAAGAAATTAACTTTTGTTAATCATTTAGCAAAAAATAAAGTTACTTATATGTTGAGTATACAAGAGGATTAGATAAGCATTTGGAATATTGGATTGATGCACTTTATCCTATTCAAATTATTGAAAGGAGATTAGGAGTTTAAGAGTACGGAGTCATCTCGACTGTCATGCCAAATACCAATGGAGTTGTGCTACTTCTAAAATTTACAATGATAGTCATTAAATTAAGAAAAAATTTAAAGACACTTGCAGGGTATTTGGCATAATTCTAACACCTCTCTTGATGTTTTAACTTTGCATAGTGAGCTTACGAATTTAAAGAATGCTGTTCTACTGAGCATTTGTGCTGCATATACTTCTGAAACAATTATCCATGGCCTGAGGTCAGTATTTCTATTTTGGTCAAGCATCAAGATAGGCATATATAGCTTGATTACTCTAGCCCTGGTTGTCCTGGGAATACTTTTATTCCTGCCTATTGTGTAAAAGCTTGTCTTTAAGTACATCAACATGTTGGCAGCCAAAGTACATGACTTGAACCTGAAAATGGACCCCAAAGAAAGTTATCAATTTAACAAGCTGACAAGCCAAGGACAAGATTCCGCACACAGCCTTACCAGCCTAAGACAAAAGTGCATTGCTTTTGATAATGCATATTCCATTATGGGTAAGGAAGGCATTCTTTTCAGAATGACCTAAGACAAGCTCAGTATTTTTATGAAATAAAAATGGGGGAGATGTGGAGATCTTTTGGGCTGCTTGGTAGGAATCTCATATTGGCCATAGAAAGGAAAATGGGCTTCAGGCAGAAATCTGACATTAGGCTAGAACAAAGAAGTAATTTCAGGCAGGAATCTAAATCTTAGGCTAAAACAAAGAAGTGATTCCAGGCAGGTATCTAAATCTTAGGCTAAAATAAAGAAGTAGGCTTCATGCATGAAAATTACTTTGGGCTAGGACAAGGAGGTAGACTCAGATATTTTGGTCTTCCTGATAAGCCCTTAGAAACAGTGATCACAGGAATAATCATGGAACTTTGTTTATTGCCTTACTTGTACTTGACTATTTTTGTTTATTGTTTTGCTTCTTCTTTGACTATTTGCGTGTATTGTATTGATAATTCCTCAACCTAGAACTGACCTTAATACTTGCATGTAATTAAAATGGTATAAAAGCAAATAGGAGGAGGAGGGATGGCATAAGGGGTTTATGGGAGGGAGGAGGGGAAAACATTTCGAATGTTAAAAAAAGAAAAGAAAAAGAAAGTTGGGGAACTGAAGGATTGGTCAGAGAGACTGTTCCATCCATACAAATGCTATCATTCTAATCTTCTCAACATAGGCTTTTAAATAAAACACAGTTAAGAGGAGGAAGGTAGTAAGTTGGAAGTTGGTAGACTGTAAATTGTGGGAAATGTAAGATCCAAGTCATGGGAAGGTACCTATAAACGTTGTCAGTTGTTAAACCTCTTATTCTATTGTTTTAGTCTACTTTTCTATCTTAGGTATTTTTGATGGACTGATACCATTTTACAGCCATTGCATACACTTCTGAATATAATACCATGCTACATGGGTTTGTGGCCTAGGATTTGTGCAACAAAATTTATTAAATGATACATTTCTCATAGTGTGTCCGCATCCTTGAGTAATATATTAATTAATCTACATTATTGCATTAAAATAACAACAATTTAGATGCAATCCTCTTTCAACATAAAAAATTTTAAAACTTAGATGGACACAATGAAATTACAATAGCTTTAAAGGAACAAAGTAGTTAATAATCACAAGAATTACACACAGTATGAGCACATGTGAATTGTTGGTTAGAGCAAGAATCTTAGTTCTTATTGTATGTCCTTATAATTGATGTTGCTAGTATCTCTGGATTATAGATGTTAAAACTAAACCAGAAGAATATTTAGACTGCCTGTTTCTAGGGAGCAGATAGTTGTTGATGCAAACAGGCATTTGAATAATTAGGCATGGCATTGATACATATGAACCTTACAGGAATTCTGCCTTATGGAAGTCAAATAAAAAAAATAGCATGGGTTGGACAGTCATAGCACATTCAAAAATTATTATTTTTCTTTACTCTGCAGAAATATTTGATTCAATAAAACTAATTGTGAGGCTTATAAAACCCCAACAGCTCTGAGACATGGTGGGACTTTAGGCCTGCTTCTCCCAACTCCTTCCCTCATAGTCCTACTATTGACACTGCTGCAATTAAATACTCACAAGAATCTGAAGATAACGGCACAAAATTTAATGCCAATCATGTGCTCTTTAAGGACTCATTATCAGTTACTATTGATCTTGGTACTTAGGATACTATTTTCACTGAGTTCTGTGGATGTCTTTATTTTCCTTTGTAATTTATCTAAAGGGAATGGCAAGGAGTATCTTGGCAGGCTTGTAGTACTCTTGAGATGTTTCTGTGATCTTCACCCACCCTTAGAAACTTGGGTACACAGTCTAACAGAAACTGGCAGGGTCTCTCTGTGCTAAAGACTCCTCTGTGTATTTATCAAATTCCACAGCAAGAATAAGAAACTGGACCAGGGTGCTAGGCAAGAAGTACTTTTAATGAAACCATCTTCCCACAGGGACCAAAGTACAGAGATACAGAAAACATTTCTTTGGAATAGAACACGAAAAACAAAGGCAAACATTTAAGCTAAGGGTCATACTCCACCCAGGAAACTCCCAGGGGAAGCTCATCACAGGTAAGACAGAGGTTGTTCACCCAGGACACTCCAGGGGAAGTGCATGAACTGATGAGAGCAGCTTGATAAACCTTGAAAGTTCAGCTGATAGAAAGCAAAGTAAAAGAATTAAGGCTTGTATCCACACACCACTGAAACAATAATAGCCTATTTGGGGCAAGGGAGCTTCCTATAATGTTAAAAAGATACCTTGGTTTCATTTCCATACTTGGACTTCCTATTCTTCACAAAAAATAAAAAACTTGGCTTATGTTGAAAAATGTTAAGGTCAATCAAATCTAAAAATAAATTGAGTAGTCACAAATCCAACAAATGATCTCACTTGGACTATGAAGTTCAAAGCCAAGTTGCAATTGGAAGGAATGGATTTATTGACAAATATCCTTCTTTGCCAAATATTTCAATTTCAGGGAAATTATTGCAAAGGAGAATGAAGGTCACTGTAGATGGACTATAAAAATACAGCCATCTACTCATGTCTATCTATAAATGCCTCCTCTACCTTAAATTAAATAGAAAATGTTATTTCCGGTATCAAATTCTGCCGATTACAAGAACATTTTCACAGCAATGCACTTTTCTAACATGAATATAAACAATTCAACACTTGATCTATTTGATGACGAGAAACTTTGACCTTCACGATACTGACATCTTGTTTTATTAAAGCACAGGAACAGTTTATGCCACAGAAAGATATTTAATTACATTTTTATTAATTCACAATTTCTGCTGTGTTTGAAGATTTTTTACATTTTCCTTGAATTGAAATTTAAAAGGAAAACAAGTGTCCATACATGCAGTGGTATGAGTCACATAACGCTCTCCTCTCAGCCTTAGTACTTTTGAGGGTTTGAAAATGACAGATTGTTTAAAGAGTGCCATTTATGAAATTTGAATCATACTGGGTTTTCATGGAGTAGTTACATCATAATGATATGACTTTTTATGTCATTTAATACTACAGAAAGTTAGTATAGTATGGCTTATCAAATCACAAAGATAAAAACTAAGAAAAAATAGATATTTATAATCCAGAATTAGGGAGACATTTTCTGTGCATTATTCTTTTTTAGAAAGTTCCTAAATTAAACACTGTTAACAGCATGGGGGGCTGGCTAAAATTGTAATAAGATACTAAATTTCACAGAATAGTAAAATATGGTTTATGTTGTTATTAAAGTACACAATTAGCATTATTGGGTAAGATTTGAAAATTCAAACACATACTTCATCAGCCTCTATCACTCCTAACTAGAAACAAGCAATAATTTATTTTGAAGCAAAATAATAAGTTTTATTTTTGATTAGCTTGAGTCGTTTTAATAGTTTGAGTCGTTGAAATAGTTTTAGAATAGAAATAGTAAAAATAATATGTTTAGCTATATCAAGAAAGGAAAAACAAATACAAAATTTACATTTTAAATTTGGTTTATGAAATAAAATGTCATGAGGCCATTGCATATACATACACACACAAACACACACACACACACATACACACACACATACACACATACACATACACATATACATACACATATACACCAGTGAGCATGTTTGCTTATACAATTATTGAATTATACAAAGCAAAATTTAAATATATAAAATATTTTAGCCTGTTTTGACCATTTCTTAGAAGCACCTTATATAAGTTTAAATGTATGTGTTTAATTTATCCTATCCTCTATATAATATGTTTGTGTGTATTGCAGGATATGTCAGTATATATACTGCCACAGAAATTTGTTTGCATGACTCATGTTTAAAATTGGATGTCCAGTTATCATAGTAGCTACTCTCATAAATATGCCCTAATAAGGTAACATTAGGATGAGTTAAAATTGAAGCTGTATATAAGGAGAAAACTTTATGGTCAATCATCACCCAACTGCACGTTCACTATAACCAATGAAAATCTTCTTACAAAGCCCATCTTACTCACAAACTTTACAACAGCTTCAGTTATGATATTACATCACCCATTTGGTAAAAATAAGCAGTCAGAAATCATTTTTCATGCCTCTTCTTCCCTATCTCTCATACGTAAGTAACCAGAAAGTTGTGTCCATCTTCTATCTGTTTTCAAAATCACCCCCTTATTCTTCTCAGTGTTGGAGAATGACCCTTCTTAGACAATGCAGTTTATACTACAATTGATACTGCTCAACTACAACTACTCCTATATGTTCTCCAGCATCCTTCTGAAAAGGTTCTGATCACAGTATCTTCCAAGACTTCAAAATAATCCTCTTGCTCTCGCAGTGTAACTGAAATAAAGTTGCATGGTGATCTGACCCCTGGTACCCTCTACATCATTGGTCTTTTCTGTTCGCCTCACTCTTGCCCCACTGAAATATCTGCATGTTCTTCTTCCCTCTGTCACAAACGTTCTTCCCTTCTCCCACATCCTGTTTGAAATCAACTTAAATTATGCAACCTGGCCTTCTTAGAAACATTTAAAGCCTTTGCTAACTACTCCCTCACATGGGCTATAGTTTTCTCTTCATGGTGACTTCTAGAGTACTGTCACAACACAATGTTGTTACTCTTTATCTGCTCTCTGTTCAGTGAGACCATGGACTTCTTCCATTCCTTAAAGCAGAGTCCATTATCACTGCATCTCTATGATTAAAGCAGTATTGTGTGCACTATGGTAATACAGAGAGTTAGATGAGTTGGCCCTGCACTCTTAAAAGAATTTTTTTGAAAAAAAAAATACCTAAAGTAACTAAATTCATTTTTAAGTTTATAGGCTTTCTAAAATATTTAGCACTAATTCATAACAAGTACTAATTTACAGGATTTAATTCAGACTACTGCTTTATAGCATCATTCTATCTTTCATATGGTTTATCTGTTTAACTACTCATGATCAGGTCAATGGATCTGTTTCTCCTTGCACTGACTATGCAACTGAGTTACAAAAGGAAAACAGAAACATGTAAATTGATCCTTATAGTTTACTTTAAGTAGTATCCTTGCAAGTATTTTCTTCTTCCTTTTGCTCTGTGTGTACTTTAATAAAGAATCTACTTTAAATCACATTAAAACTTATCTCAAGTAATGTCCCAGTTACATCAGAAATAAACATATCTCCAAATCTTTGACGCTTATTTTAATTAGTCAGTAAGGATACTGTCTGTGTAATCACATATTTTTATAAGTGGAAGTGAATGCATATTTGTTTGCTCCAAAAATTAGTGACTAAGAGGACCTACTCTAGCACACAGAGCTGACCCAGCATTCTGGCAGATACTTACTGTTTTAAGAATTTACTTCATTAGACTTGTGGGACTACCTGAAATCTGAGCAAGCCACTTCACCATAAATTGTGTTTTGTGTGATGAATGAGGCACACAGTTAAGCTAAAGATACTTTTACATGGAAGAATTCTCTGCAATTTATCACAGGGACAAATGTCTTCTAAATGTAGATTTCAATTTTCTACCTTTTATGCTGGGTCTCTCTTCTCATTGCTCTCTTGTTTTTAAAGGACAATGAAATCGACTATACCATTAGGAAATACAGCACATTTCTATACAGATCTACTAGATGTCTATTGATATAGTTTTTCATGCTTTGTGCTATAATTTAGGCTGACTAATTATTTATTTGGGGGGGTTATACTAGGCATCATTGGATATTAAGCAACATGTCTGTCCTCTACTCTGTAGATACAATTGAACCATCTATACCAGGTGTTTCAACAAGGCATGTCTCTAAATATTGTCAAATCACTTTTCAAAGTGAGAGCAAAACTAACTCCATGTAAAACCTCCTAGGCTTCTCTGATGTGTTTCAAGTAAAAAATAGAATTTTAGCTTTGTCTTTCAAAAGCAGCATGTATTATGACCTGAGTTTAATTTTTTAGTAATTTAATTCAATGTGTGTATACAACTCTAATATTCAGTCCATGCTATAGTCTGTTAGTTTGCAAGTATGAAGCCTTCATTAGGCCCAAATGTCCCACTTGTTATGTCCATTTGAAGCCTTTCTCTCCACTCTTACTCTACTTCATTTTTCTTTTTAAATTTTTTCCATTTTTATTAAAAATAAATTATCTTTCCATAAATATATACTGATTATAGCTTCTTCTCCCTTTACTCCTCACTGTTCCTCCTTCCCTTCTCTCTGCTCCAGATCCATTCTATTTCTGTCTTTTATTAGAAAAGAACAGGCTCTAAGAGATAACAACTAAACATAGTGAACATAAAATATAATAAGATAAAGCTAAAATCATCCCAATATAGTTGGACAAAGCACACCAACAGAATGAAACGATGGCAAGAAAAAGCAAAAGGATCAAAGACCCACTTGTTCACTGAGTAGTCCTATAAAAATGCTAAACTGAAAGCTATTATATATCCCCGCTGGACTTGTGCAGACCTGTGTCAATCCTGTGCTTGCTGCTTCAGTCTTTGTGAGTTCATATGAGCTTTGCTCAGTTTATTTAGATAGCTGATATTCTCTTCCCTACACTCTGGCACTTACACTCTTTCTGCTTCCTCTTCTTCAGGGTTCCCTGAGTTGTTCAGGGAGGAATTTAATAGACATCCCATTTAGAGCTGTGACCCAGAATCCCCCCCACACCTCTATCTGCCTGTCTCTCTCTCTTCATTCTCTCTCTCTCTTCTGCTCTCTCTCCCTGCCCCCCACATGTTTGTGTGTGTGTGCACGTGTGCCTGTGTGTGTGCGTGCATGCGTTCATGTGTGTGTGCTAAAATAATGTGACATTTGAGAGACGATATGGAAATCTAGTGCAGTGGAAACTCTAAAATATATGAAAGTGATCCTAACGGAGTTTTCAAATAATGAGGGAGACAGAGTCACAACTGGCCATCTCTTGTCACCAAATGAAGCTTCCAGTACTGGAACTGGGGTACATCCAGTTTTTGATCATATGGAAATCCCTAAGAACCTAAGTTGTTGCCAAGACAATTGTTTGCTATCCACAAACTGACAGCCAGACTCCTTAATGGAAGACTGCACCTACGGAATTTATTACAGATGGATAGTTTGAGCTAATGTTTACATGGTAACCTTCACCCCTACATTCTAGTGTCTTTGGTACGGGAAGGTACTCTGCAGATTGCCAAAAGAGAAAGGCAAACATCAACACAGTCACAAAACCTTTACTCTACAATGCTGTCTTGGCTATTTCTTTTTTTAAAGACAGCCACTCGAATAATTGGTGCCTTCTTCCTCTTTTGTTCTTTCATTTTCCTCTTTTAAATGTTTAAATGTTTTTAATATGTTTTTTGAGAATTTTATAAATGATGACTGGAGATCTATCATTGTATCCTACACAGCCCATTTACCATTGCTCTTCTATACTGTCATTAGTATCCACTTGAGATTGGATAACTTATCAGGATGTGCTTTTATCCAAGGAGATGACTAGTTGTCCTCTTAGCAGACACGGACAGCCTGTAGCTCTTTGTCCAGATAGGGATTTGGTGAAATTTCCCAACCCATATTGTTATGTCAACTGGTGTTGTTGCAGGTTTTATTCTGGCAACCATATTGTTGAGACTTTTATGGGCATAGCTTCCCTGACTTTTCGAAAGATGCATCCTGGTCCTCTAGTCCTTATAATTACTCCACCCCATTTTCACAGTGTTCCATGAGCCATGGGAATAGGGGTTCTGCTGTAGAAATATCATTTTGAGCTAGACACTCTAATCAATTATTCTCTTCATTTTGGCCAGTCGTGGATCTCTGTAACAGTCATTTCTGTGACTCTTAGATATGAAAGGGAGAGAGTACAGAATTTCAGAATTTCCATCTATGTTCTTTGGGAGCCAGACCTGTAGTTTATAATTCTGTCAAAGTCAGTGCCTAAACTGACCTTTTATCCTGAGGCATATGAAGCAGGCTCTGGGCTGACTACTTTCCTAAGTCTGCTATTTGATGTCACTTAATGGCATCCTCACCCACAGTGGTTGGAAAGGGAATGGAGGTGGGAGAATCTCTTATTGGTTTTTACCATACCATAAGTAAAAATATTTCACAGGTTTTTTTGTTTTGTTTTTTCAGATCACTCTATTTACAGAATGCCAAACTCTACATATGGTAAACTTTACTGTAAAATGTACCTTTCTTTACTATGGTTTCCGACAGCCTTTGCATGATGCTGCTAATGCAGAAACAGCTGCTGTGATGAGTATCACGCAGTGTTAACATGTGGTCCAGTTCCTGAGAAGCTGAGCATCTGGAATTGACGGCTAAGCATATTAGCAGGCAGGAAGTTTTCTGACCTGAAAAACATATCTCCATGCCATCAAGAGAGAAATGTGTGTTTGTGACGGCACACGACCACATGTAGACAGTGAGGCCAGCTACATTTGATTTTCAATCTCTCCAAACTCTCATCTGAAAGAGATCTGCCATCTCTATCATATTAAAATAAATCACAAATTTAGTATTTTGTTTGCTGCTCCAATTTGTTAATTAAATCACAATGAGTTTATGTTTATTAAGTTACAAATTATACCTTTTGGGGAAGAACAGTCCTGAAGTGGAACGTGTTCACTTGATGTTTTCACTTCCATCTGCCTTCAGGGGAGATATAATTAAATGTAACAAAGCAAAGGCAAGTTAGTGTGAGGAGAAAACATGTGAGGAAATTTCTTCTAGCTGAATGAAGCTGGAACACTCTACAGGCAGACAAGTCGCTATTCATGAAAAATCAGCTGGAATAGAAAATCAGATTTAAAACTAGGAAACTTGATATTCAAATCGAACTTTAAAATTGTCTTAAATATCATGAAAATTTGATTGAACTATGTCTCGTCTCCTCTATCTGTCAATCTATCTATCTATCTATCTATCTATCTACCTATCTATCTATCCATCTATCATCTATCTCCCCACTCTGTGTGTGTGTGTGTGTGTGTATGTGTGTGTGTGTGTGTATGTGTGTGTGTATGTGTGTGTGTATGTGTGTGTGTGCACGTGTGTGCGTGTATGTTTGCATGTTCAGTTATGCAGGTGTGTAGAGCTATATGTAGAGCCCAGAGGCCAGAGGCCATCCTCAAGTATAGTTCCTCAGGTACTATCTACCTTTTTCTTTAAGACAGCATAAGACTTTGTCCTAGAATGCATTGAGTAGGCTAGGCTGGCTGGCTTGCCATCAAACCATATGTATGAATCAGCCTGTCATGACCTCCCAAGAGCTGGGATTATGTGTACTTAGCAATATATTATGCTCAGCTTTAAAAAAAAAATAGGTTCATGGAATTGAATTCATGGTCTCACCTTTGTTGGTAATACCTTAGAAAATTGAGTGATTTTCTAAGTTTTTACTTTTTGTTTTTAAACTATTCAACTATCCACCATTCTCATTAGCACCCTAAAAGTGTTACAAATTTTATTTATGAACCAATAACAAAGCAGTAACTGACAGCAACTCAATAATTAAAAATGTGTAATAAGCTATTTGTTTGTCATCAAATCTGACAACTAATAGGGACACACATATGCAACACACACAGACACATACTAATTAAATAATTCAATTAAATTTCACTTATGCAAAATTAAAAATTCAATTCCTCCTAATTCCTCCTTAGACACATTTCAAGTGGTTACTAAGCATGTGTGTCTAGTGACTTCCTTATTGTGCAAAATAGATACAAAGACACTTCATCAGAAGTGTCCCCTGCATTCCACAGGCTAGCATTATTTTAGATGTATGTAAAACTACATATGCAACACTTTGGCATATTGACAAATGGAAGTTTTATAGTTATCGAATGGTGTATCTTCTTACTTTACAGGTGAAAAGGGAATAATGATAGCAAGACAAAGACTGAAAATGAATCATATCTACACTCCAAGAAAGTGTATCTGTGTCCTAACTTAACACATACTCAAAAACTGTTCTTAAATCTTTCCCCTACTTTCTTTCTTTTGTTTGTTTTTGTTTTTATGTGATTCCTGTCTGTGAGAATATATGTGTCTCTGCATCTATATGTGTTTTTCATGCTTTCCTTTTCTTTGTCTCTTTTTCTTCTGTTTCTTTGTTTGTTTTGTTTAATCTTACTTTATTATTATTATTTAGATACTTGTTTGTTTTCTAAGGAGAGACAGGAAGGGTGTGGATCTGGATGGGAGGGAAGGTGGCAGAATCTTGGAGGAATTGAGGAAGGGGAAATCATAAACAGAATACATTATATGAAAATAATCTGCTTTCAATAAAAGAAAATATATAAACCATGCAGTGTGCACTGTGCACTCTGCCCTTTTTGTGTTACAGAATCTCAAATGGAAGAGTGGGAGCTTTAGCAAGGCTTTTATAAGATACTACTATACCAGGAATAGAGGTGTGTACAGAGCTGTCTGAGATCAGGAAGGAATGCTGTAGGCAGAGGGAAGGAAGGAAGAGTATGTGTGGAGGTCCCTGAACAGGAAACAGCTCTGCACATTCAGCCAAATACATAGCTGGATTAGCCATGTAAAGACAGACATGAGTTTCTAAAGGAGACCTGTAGAACAATTCTGGCCCAGATCGGAGAAGCTCCATAAACTACTTAAGATGCACACAGTTTTCTAAAAGCAGTCTATTAGAATGTGCTAAGCTGATGGAGTCCATAATTCAATTGAAAGTTTTTAAAGAAAGTTTTGAAGGAGGTACTTATGAAGGTGGTAGGGCTCATTAAACCTAAATTATTTTGCTAGTTTATAACACTTCTTAGCAATATATTCTCTCAGCTCATTCCATTGTCATTACACAGGCCCTGACTATACAAAGTGAGGTTGTGTGCAAACCACAGGGTGTGGAGCTCACGTATTACGATTAATTCCTCATCCTAGCCCCATGCATTGTCTAGTCTAGGCTTTCTCAGCAGAAACCCTCCTGACATTTGAGGCTAAGGAATTCTTCACATTGGAAGACTACAGGACTTCCAGTGTACAACATGTTCAGCCACAGTACTAGCTTCCACACTCCACACACTGCCAGCATGCTGCCCATATCTCCACCCCCACTGAAACAAAAGTGTCTCCAGATGTTCTCAGATATTAATCTTGGCCAGGAAGCACTGATATAATTGTGATCAAATAGGCAATAAAAACATTTCAATCTATATAATCTCTGCAGGAGCTAGGGTCCTATATAGAGAGTCCTATATAGAGGACCCAACATCATTGCTGGGATTAGCTTATCTTTATTCTAGTAATTCTCCCCAAATACATGAAAGACTTCATTTCAGACTATTTTAGAAAGAGTTTGCATAGGAAGAATAACAATATCAACCAATCAGACTCCCCCACTCCCCAAGTGCTCTCAGGGACTAAACCACCAACCAAAGAGTAACCATGGCTCTAACCGCATCTGTAGTAGAAAACGGCCTTGTTGGGCATCAGAGAGATGAGAAGCCCTTGGTCATATGAAGGTTCTATGTGCCAGTGTAGGGGAATGCCAGGGTGAGGAGGCAGGAATGGGTGGTTGGGTAGGTGGAGGAGCACACTCATAGAAGCAGGGGGAGGGGAGAAGGGATAGGGGGTTTCCAGAGGGGATACCAGGAAAAGGAATAACATTTGAAATGTAAATAAATAAAATATACAATAAAAAAAGAGAGAAAGAAAGAAAGAAAGAAAGAAAGAAAGAAAGAAAGAAAGAAAGAAAGAAAGGAAGGAAGGAAGGAAGGAAGGAAGGAAGAAAGAGAGAGAGAGAGAGAGAGAAGGTAAAGGCAGAAGGGCTAAAAATAAGATATGCCTCAAGTACTAAAAAAAAGAGAAATCACCTGTTTATACATACATATACATATACATATACATATACATATACATATACATATACA
>NW_021604635.1:7249561-7258776 GCF_004785775.1 Grammomys surdaster | reverse complement strand
ATACATATACATATACATATACATATACATATACATATACATATACATATATATGTGTGTGTGTGTGTGTGTGTGTGTATTCCTATGTCATACTTCCACATCAGAAGATCAATCTTCTAATGATTAAAGGCTACCTTACTTATAAAGGTCCAGAAATTGTCATTGTGAAGGCCTCATTTGGACAGCCATGTTATTAAGATATCATGTGTGGCTTTCCCCGTAATTTAAAAGGCATAATCCTGCAGCAGTTATGCTGGTTCTCTGGTTCTTCCAATCTTTTCACCACTACCACCCCCCATTTGTTCAATGTTCCTTGACATTTAGGTGTGGAGATTGTTTTGCAGGTGTATTCATTTGGGGTTGGGTGCTTCATAGTCAGCTGTTGTCTGCATTTTGACCAGTTGTGGATTTCTGTGAGGGTCAGGGATAACCACAAATGCATGTAAGCAACATTAAATGAACTCACCAAGTGTTTCTCTCTCTCTCTCTCTCTCTCTCTCTCCCCCTCCCCCCCCCGTGTGTGTGTGTGTGTGTTAACAACAACTAAGAAGAGGTCATAAATTTTAGAGGAAGTTGGGGTATACATGAAAAATCTGAGTGGGAAAAGAGTGAAAAAATAATGTAAATGCAGTAAGTATATATAAAATTGTCAAACAGTAAATAATAAAATGAAACCATCCAACCCATTGCAGTCATTTAAGATAAACACACTATCCCACCCACTGCAATCATACTGGGTATTATCAAAAGAGAAGGTCCTTTTTCAAATGTCTTGATCAACATGCTGAATTGAACCAACTCTTCGGAGAGTCCTCTGCATGATGTCTCAGGTATGACCCTCACATAAAACCTTAGCTGAGTGTTTGGAGTCACTACTTGGGAGCATTTTATATGCCCTCTCCATAGTGAGGGCAGTTTTGAGTACCCATTGTTCATTCAGAAAGATAGTGGTAACTCCCACACAGACCAGAATACCCTACAATTTGCTGAGTGAATCATTTGGGCATGAGGCAAGGGCAGACTCCAGACAGATCTGAAAAATGTCTATCAAAGTTTTTTCCCCTGCCTTCTCTAGCGCTTTATTCCTGCTGCTGACTTTTTGTTTCATCAATGTGTAGTAACATGGTGCCCTGTATGGCAAATCCAGTAGCTCACAGAGTTCATGAGACGTACCAGTTAGCTGAGAAATGAATTGTGCACAAACAGTGACATTCATGTTGAGCCAGAGGTCAAATGCTAGAAACTTAGTGACAGTTGTTTGATATTCATATGCAACCATTTCTTCATTTGTAGAGTAAGATAATAACTTCACATCTGTTGTTGGCAACTACAAACATAAGTGAGTGCATATGTATGTGGAAATGATTCCTATCATCTAGAAAAAATATATTTGTCTCTATTTCTGTTATTCATTCACAAAATTTTATCAGTAATAACCCTCTTGTATTTAAGTCCAAATAGTAAGCTAAGAATAAATCAAAAGACATATGTATTTTTAAGTTCAATGAAATCTGCCAAGACCGATAACAGAAACTGTAGAGGCTATAAATCCATATTAAATAAAAATCAATTTTAAGTATTAATATTTGAGGCTTTCCTATTATAGCATTGACTTGGGTTACATGTTAAATGAGAGGATGCAAAGAAATATAAGTCCTTACTCTGTTCTCCAGGGAACTTAGCAAATGCGTAGAAAATTGAACATACCACAGAATCTATGAGAGCAGTTGATTACAGCACTCTATTAAAAGAGAAAGACGCATGCCACTGACAGGAAAAGTCATCAAGAGGAAATGAGGACAGCTAAGTGGAGGTCTCAGTATACTGTTAGGTGAGTCTTAGACAGACATGGATGCTTTGGGTAAGTTGTCAGGAAGAGACCATTATTGAAATGTTCTACAGTTAGGCCAAGATTAAGCAAAGTCACACACACACAAAAAGGGTTCATGGCATACAGAAAGCCAGTACTCAAGAAAATTAGCAACATCTCTAAAGTGGAAACTTAAAGAGTTCGTTGGAAAATCAGTTTTGTTGGATCAGGTTTTACTAGGACAAGCATGTAAAGGAACATTTTGCTGAAGCAGACACAAGTGAAAGGCTAAGGCAGACTCATGAAGCAACTTTCGTTGAAGCAGACCCAGGTGAAAGGATGTGCTAAAGCAAGCACAAGAAAGGACACATGAGGAAGGAGTCTTTGCTAACAACACAAATGTGTTTGTCCTTCTTACACTAAGTAGTTAAGCTCTAATTGTCAGGAATCCAGAGAGAAATGTGCCAAAATAAATTCCGGTGATGTATTCCAGTTTCTTGCTGCTTCCACAGACTTGGGCTGATTGGCAGAGTGATGTCAGCTGAGAAAGACTCATGTGCTGAGGCATGACATGTGTTAAGGCAAAACACCTGGAGGACATGTGATGTTTGGAGGGAGTATAAAAAGAACTTGACAGACAGTGACGGAGGCTGAGTGAGGCTTGCTTATAGAGTTGACTGACTCGTGCTGAGGCTGAGGCCTGGCTGTCTCTGCTAGGAAGTGCCACCACTGATGACTTGTGTTTGCTATCCCGGCTCTACCGAACTGGACTGGTTGTGTATCCGTGAAGTGTTTGTGAGTGGATAGAGCTGCTGCTGCTGACCTGTGAACTGAACTGCTGATTTCCTCACAACTCAGAAGGGATTTGCTTCAAAGGGTAATTTCTAAACAGCTCTAATTCCCCCATATCCTTTCCTTTCCTCTGGTAGTTGGTGGACTAGAAGGGACGTGAAAGCATTTAATAACCATCACTAAAAAGAAGCCTTGAAAAAATTAAGCTACACATCTCTTTGACAAAGCCTGAAGCTGAGGAAGCCTATTGGGAAGGGACACCTATAAAGTACAACTAAACTGAGGTCGCTAAAGTTACATGTCTTAAGATGGGAACCATTCGGCAGGAAACCTTTCGTAGAACGTAATGTAGGTCTGTGAATCCCCAGAGTATCTTGGTTAGTCTGATGACTTTCAGAAGACAAGCTAGAAGAATGTATACCCAGCTGCTCATGTATGTTAATGTACTGATCCAGAGCAAGTGAACCATGCAGATTTGCTGAACAGCAAATAGACTGCTCCACTGAGAGGCTGAGACCCTGGAGCAGAGCACCTGAATTCACTCAAACAACCCATGGCAGAGGTGTGTACTGAAGGTACAAATTCTGCCATCGGCTGTGATAGCTGTGGCTGGTCATTTCAATCAGATAAGCAACATACTATCATCTATTTTGTTCTCTGAATCAAATCGCATTGAACAGATAAAATGCTTAGGTCCCAGGTAGGAAAAACACAAGTGAACCTTTCACATGACATGATACATCATAAAGTCGACTCTAAAATGAAGTTAAGAAAACCTACCTAATTAAAAAAATAAAATTAACATGAATAAGGTATTTGTAAACTAAACCATTTACCATATAACCAGTGCAAAATGTCAAAGAATGTGATATAGTTTCTATATCATGATAAACCTGTGTGTTCACCATTACATGCCTAATTAAAACATGTGTACTTTACTACTGAGTTACACATTCAGCCATTAGGTTTCTTTCGTAAATAAATGAATGAATGAATACAGATACTTAAAATGACATATTATTATGGTTAAATATGCATTATAAAGCAAAAGGTAGCATATGTCCTCTGTGTAATGGTACGTGTAAACAAATTTTCTGTGAGGATTCTGAATTAAAGAATCATCAAGATATAAGCAGATTTCAAGTATTTATGATTAGGAGGTCTTCAAGAGGAATTTCAACTCTTTCCTGTATTTATGTCTCATGTATTGATGTACACTGATGGCTAATCTTAACTGTTATCTTGATTAAATCTGAGAGAAGACCTACCCTGGTATCCTTTCCAGGAAGAGTCAACAGAGAAGGAAGACTCAACACAGTGTAGATAAAAAACCAACTGGGTGTAAACAGGTTCACAGAAAGGAAAGCAGAGTCCCTTGCCTGCCTCCTTTGCTTCTCCCTCCTCAGTGCAGCCAGCCACATGTTGTCACTGCCACTGGCATCCTTCAATGCTATAAGAACCCTGTTTCTTTGGCTGTCAAATGTTGGCTGAAAACAATGGATCAACAGGAATCCTCCAGACATTTATGACCAGATGGGACTGATGGAATCTCCTGGGCTGAGCATCTATCTCGTTCTTTACTTTCTTGCATTCAGGGAGCCATTGTTGGACTCCCAGCTCCTACCATGAAAGTCAACCTAACAAACTCTGTGTAGTAAATACCCACTCTATCACTCTGTTTCCTGACAGAACCCTAATATGTAAACCACATTATAAAACTATATTTTAGGACAGAACTTGGTATAGAATGAGAGAATTGAGAAAAATTTAGATGAGATGTGGTTAATACAAACAAATCATGTTTTGTATCTTACTGTTTCAATTTTTCTGAATGCATCTTTATAGCCACTTCTTGCTTCTGTACTAAAAATGATTAGCTTATATTATGCACTTCTCAGATGAAATTGGGTCAACCCTATATGCTCATGATGTATGCAAGTAGTCAAGACAGCCAGCTCTCACAGCCAAAAAAGAGTGATATGACTGATAGGTGAGAAGTTTCCCAAGCATTTAAATGGTACCTTAACATGCTAAGGAGAAGACTGTACAATCTATGGTTACTGGGATATGTATAAAAGACCAGAGACTAGGATTTCCAAGAACTAATCAGGGAACTCATCTGAAGAAGTAGAAAACAATGAAAAACTCTTAAATTTAATTCCTTGAAGCCTATTTTCAGTTCCAGAAAGCTGTAGAGTAAGAATATTGTGGATCAAGATATACAGAAATAGTTGAGGCTAGAGAGATAGATCTTCAGGTAAGAATAAACTAGAGTTTTCTTCCAAACACATCAGGTAGCACTTAACAGCCTATAACTACAGTTCCATGGGATTCAATGCCCTTCTCAGATGCCCCATGGGTATCTGCATACAAGTGCACTTACACAAAGAGACATATGTCAAGCACATAAGGAAAAATACAATTCATTTCATAAAAACAATGTGCAAAGACAAATACTTCTCAACAATTTGAAAGACGTAATGTCCTATGTCAAAGACTGGGAATGCTTTCTGTTTGAAAGAAAATGCTTTACTACCTAAGTAGATAGTACGTCCAACTATCCTTTCCTTTAGGTTTACAGACCCGAGTCAGACACCTACCTGAAAAAGAACTGCATGTTCTACTTGATTTCCACTCTCATCTCCTCTTAATCTGTTGGTTCTGTCTCTATATGAAAGTTAAGGCCAGGGCTGGAGAGATGGCTCAGTGTTTAAGAGCACCGACTGCTCTTCCAGAGGTCCTGAGTTCAATTCCCAGCAACCACATGGTGGCTCACAACCATCTGCAATAGGGTCTGATGCCCTCTTCTGGTGTGTCTGAAGAGAGCAATGGTGTACTCATAGACATTAAATAAATAAATAAATAAATAAATAAGAAAGTTAAGGCCAGAATTTGTCATTTAAGATCTCTCTAACTCGTTCTCTTTCCCCCTCTCTCCTGTCTCTCTTAAGATCTCTCTAACTCTTTCTCTTTCCCCCCTCTCTCCTCTCTCTCTCCCCTCTCTCTCTCTCCTCTTTCTCTGTCTCTTCCACCTTAGTTTCCTACCTCTCTGTCCTCCTATCTTCCTCCTCTCTCTCTCTTTTTGTGTCTCGTGTGTGTGTGTGTTGTATATTTTTTTTATAACATGTGTTTGTGTGAGTGGGTATATGAACATGTTTGCATGGGCATGTGAAGGTAAGGGCATCTTTCTGGATTTCTCTTTACCTTACTTTTGCGAAATAGCTTCTCATTGAACCGAGAACTCATTGATCAGCAAGGGTAGCTTACAAAGGAGAGCCAGCGAGTCACCTGCCTCTGCTACCAACAATCCCTGCATAGCACTGGCATTACTCACAGGTGAAAATCCCGCCCCTGCAGTAATCTTTGTGTGGTTACTATGAGTACAAATTGAAGTACCTGTGATTATGTAACAGATATTTTTACTACCTGAGCCATCTCCCCAGCTCAATTTTGGACATTTTCTCTAAGCTGCCTGGGCTGAGATAGGTGAATTCTGATATTGAATCTTATTTCTACCTCCATAATTCCATGGCTCCCTAATGATTAAATTCACAGGAGTACCAGAGGGGACCTTAAGAATGTGAAGGGATATTTGAAGTTTGGAAATGTCAGCAAAGATTGGAGAATATTTGCTCAGCCTCTATGACCTCACTGAAAGTATGTGTGCTTGGGATAAAATTTCAAGTATTAACCTGGGCTAGAAAGTGGATTTAGAGCACCACAAATAGAACCACCCATGTTCCCCTCCCACCAATGAACCATGCTTATGGGGTTGTGATATCACTAAGCCTTTGGAAAGTCCCAAATTCTTAACTGTATGACATCAGATAACAAGAGTTCCACAAGTTCTTCCCCTTTGTGTTTCCAGTGAAATAGCTAAACATTTAGCTTCAGATGAACTGTCTAGTTTGCTCATCAGAGCTCACTTGTCTGGGGATTCTCCCTGTTAATAAGTGTTAAGCAAACAGTGCTTCTCTACGAAATAGCTCAACATCTTGTGGTGTATTTAGAACACCGAAAGAAAAAATTCTGTGTTTAAAAGAATTTGACTGACGTCAGCATATTTATCCTAATGTTATTGCTTCACATACTGCAAATTAAAAACTGAGATTACATATAAAGTGACACAGTGCCTTTCTAATTTTTCTTTTTTGACTGGATTTGGGGCAAGGTGCAGTTTTTGGACCATCTGATTATGTCTTTTTCTATGTCTACCCTGCATTTTTCCCTTTCTGCTTTAAGCCTTCATTCTATTCTCTATTCAAACTTCACTTCCTCCAGAGCACTTTTTTTGTGCCTCCTTAAACCCATTTTTTTTCCGGTGAGCATCTTTTAAGCACCTGGGAACATGTCCTTGTTCCTCCATGAGGCTGGAGTCTTGTTATCAGTTATTATTTTCTTTAGTTTCAATATGTACTTTTTTCTTAGACCATAGTCAAGGACACACACAGAATGTACATGTATTTTCTTTCTCATCTATGCTCTCACTAATTTGACTCATCATCTATTCTGACTGCAGTGAGTCCTTAAGCCGCTACTATAAAATTAAGTTGATTTCCAAGGTGAGATCACTGTGTGTCTCTCTATATGGAAAATCAGACACTCACTGTCCTTGCGAGGTTGATACAATAAATTCCTCCATAATATCAAATAACACTCCCACTGCACAGGTTGTTAGTAGTGGAATAGGCTGTAATCCAGTTCCTACAAACTCTCCTAGTTTTTCTCGATTTCATGATCCACATGCTGACATTTCCACAGAAACCATAGACATGCCTGTCCCCTTGACACCTCAAAACTCAATCCTCTGAAAAGAATCTTATCATTTTTTTATTCCCACAGCCAAGACTGAATTTGCTTTTTGCCACTAAAGACTCATTTTTTCCCTTCTCACACAGGTCATATCTTCAAGTTGGTGAGATCCAGGAGCTGTTGTAGTAGTTTTCTGCCAGTGAACTCCAAGGTATTCTGAGAAAACTGTCTTTCATCTCTACATAGATTTACATCACAAGCATTATTATTTGTGAAAGATATTTACTTGTGTACTGAATATTAAAGCAGAAAGAGTACAAGTTGTCTTAATCTGCACAGATCATCATGTGATGAACTGTTCTGATTATTCTTATCATTAGTGAATGAAAAGAGAAGGTAGGATTGCTTGCCCATTTGCAGCATTTGAACAATGAGTCATGTTACCTCCCATTCTGCTTATACCACACAAAAGGAATCTCCTTTTGTGACCAATACTCATCTATTTTATTTCCCATTCTGAATAAGATTCATGCATCCTCCCTTGTTACTTCACTTCTTTGGGTCTGTGAATTCTAGAATGAATAGCCTGTAATTTATGACTAATGGACATTTATAAATGAGTAAACACCATGCTTGTCTTTCTGAGTCTGGGTTACCCAATTGAGGTTGGTATTTTTTAGTTTCATCCATTTGCCTGAAAATTTCATTATATCTTTGTTTTTAATAGTTGAGCAGTAGTCCATTGTGTAGAGGTATCCCATTTTCTTTATCCATTCTTCAGTTGAGGGTCATCTGAGTTGTTTCCAGCTTCTGTCTGTTAAAATTAAAGCTGCTATGAACATAGTGAAGCATGTGTTTTGTGGTTAGGAGGAGTATTTTTTGGGTATATTCCCAGGAGTTGTACAGCACTCACACCAGAAATAGAGAAGTGCTTCCCTTGCAACACATCCTTTCCAGTATGTGCTGTCACTTGAATTTTTTATCTTAGCCATTCTCACAGTTTAGATGGACTCAGTGGGAGAGTTTATCCTTAGTCCCAATGTGACTTGATGCATCAGGGTGGGTAGGTAATTGACTGGGTCTTCCCTTCTCTGAGGGGGGGAGATGGAGAAAGGAAGTAGGGAGAGAGGGACTAGGAGGAAAGGAGTGGGCCATGGTCAGGATGTAAAATGAATAAATACATAAAATTAATGGAAAAAAGAAAGAAAGAAAGAAAGAAAGAAAGAAAGAAAGAAAGAAAGAAAGAAAGGAAGGAAGGAAGGAAGGAAGGAAGGAAGGAAGGAAGGAAGGAAGGAAGGAAGGGGAAAGAAAAGAAAAAAGAGAGAGAAGATAAAAGAGAAGATGAAGAGAAGAGAAGAGAAGAGAAGAGAAGAGAAGAGGAGACAAGACAAGACTTGTGAATTTTAAAGTCACCTAGTAATTTAAGTAGAATGTCCTTTACCCTCTAGTTTACATAGGTGTTCTTGAGACCAGAATACTGAATTTTGCTTCATGGACCAATTATAGCAAGACATCTCAATAATTCTCATCTCTTATATCTTTCTCTTTTTCTTGGATGTCTCTTCCTGAAGACTTTACATGTGTAGTCAGTGTCTATCCTTTCTCTGATCATGCTATGAAGTGACTTTGCTATCCTATATTCATTACCAGATCACTCAATTCTGTTTTCAAAGAATACATGATCTTTATTAATTCTTTAAGAAGTTCTTATATGCACAAAACACATTTTGATCATATTTACCATTTACCACTAACTTCTCCTAACCTCCTAGTATGTACACATGCTTCCAACTTTGTTCTCTCTCTCTCTCTCTCTCTCTCTCTCTCTCTCTCTCTCTCTCTCTCTCTCTCTCTCTCTCCC
>NW_021604635.1:7244987-7249461 GCF_004785775.1 Grammomys surdaster | reverse complement strand
TCTGCCTATCAAGTCCTGTTTGTGTTGCCCACATGGTTATGTATGCTTCAGTCATCCACTAAAAACTGGCTAGCTACCAGAAAGCAAACACTTAACGAAAACAAACTGACACCACTGCCCCACCCAGATGGAGGTCAGCTGTCAACAGCTCCTTACCTAGGTGTGGGGACTCTAAACCCTGCTGCTACTTTCAGGCTAGAATGTTGACTGGCTTGATCGCAGGTATGTATTGTGCAGCCAACCACAGCAAATACTAGCTCATGATTTCAAAATTCCTACAGTGTATAGACAACACCTAGTCACTATGATCTTCCTCAATCTCTGTCTTACGTGATCCTTCTGGCCTCAATGGTGCCTAAGGAGTAATATAAATGTCCCATTTATAGCTAAGCGCTACACAGACATTTATTTTCTGCATTTTGACAAGGTGGTAAGTTTCTACATTAACCACTGTATCTTGTACAATATGACCTCCATGACAATATCTGAGCACTGTATTAATCTATAGGTATAGAATATATGTTTGGTACTATGTCCATTTAGGGAAACAGTACTAGTAGTACTATCCCTGGGACTCCAGTCATCTAGGAAATAGGACAATCAATACATGCGACCATGAAAATTAAAAAGCTTCTGTACTACAAACTAAACTATCAAACAATAGAAAAAGCAGACTGCAGAAGGGGGAGAAAGTGCTTTATTTATGACAAAAATTAATAGGAGGATCTCTGTGAGTTTGAGGCCAGGCCTGATCTACAATGTGAGTCCAGGTCAACCAGAAATATTACATAGAAAAACCATGCCTTGAATAAACAACAAAAAAAATAATAAATGTCATCATGGATGAGAAAAATATATGTAAACATTAAATTCATTCTGTCAGTTTTCAATAGAAAATCATAAAACAGAAACCCTCAACAGAAAAAAACTTAATATAGTCTCAAAATGAAATTTAAATGCTTAAAAAAAAACAAAATGTAAAGTTAGTATTAAACTTTCCTGAAAAAAAGTTAAAAACCAGAGACTATTAAAAACTGTTAGTATTCTCCAAAGAAAATTATATTTAGACACATTCTGACAGAAATTTTAAGTTACTATTCTCCACTTAAATCTGAGTAAAATATCTATTCACAATAGCAGGGGAAAGAAGATAGTCTCAAGTCTCCATTCTCTGAATATATGGAAGTGCACGTCATGGAAGTAGAATTTGTGAGGTTTTCAAATTCAAATTTTAATGATATCAGAAATTGAGTTGATAAAATGTTCAGATAAAGATGTAAAGTGACTCTCAAAACATTTGCAAATGCTACAGAAAAAAATAAACCATCTACTGACTTTGAGTAAACATAACTTTAATATAAGGAAATAGTTGTTTAGAATTTATTGCAAGGGATCCTGTGGTTTGGGATTTTCAGACTGACAATCGTAATAAAGCATTTTTCTGTATACAAACTTCAGAGGGTTTTCTTTGTTACAGGGTTTTTGAGTGGGAAATGACAAGTTGGCCAGGCAAGAGCCACATTTCCCAACCTCTGTGCAAACAGGAGCAGCCGTTCAACCCAGCCTCATCAATGGCCTGTGATCATAAATGACACTCCTCATTTAGAGACAGAGGATTTTAAGAAGCATATTTACATTCCCCCAAATCTGTCTTTATTTCCTCAACAGATTATAGAAGAAAATGAGATGTATGGGATACCAAAGCCACAACATATAAAGAAAGCGCCTTCCAAATAGTAATATTGGCACTGAACTAAAACCTACAAGAAGAAAATTTGAAGCTTAACTTTATGCCACTTATTCTTGTAGTTAAAATAACAAAAAAAAAAAAACCACACTCAACAGAACAAACTCTTGTTCATGACTGAAATACTCTACCTTAGAGAATCTCTCACCAGAGTCATTGATACCCAAGTATCTGGGAGTTGTAGCTGCCTCTAAACCAGAGAAAGCTGGTGAAGTATAAAGCCCAAAAACACTTGTTGGTAGCATCAGGAGCAACAGCAGAGAGAGAGGTACAGCCAGCATACCATGGCTCACAAGAAGCATCTAACTACCTAAACCAATTGACATCCAACTTTGCAGCCACTAGAGACTCTAGGCTTTTTTAAGAGCTCTTTAGCCACTACAGTGCAGTAAAAGATGCTATGAAGAAGTGAGCACAGGTTTTGAATATTTGAGCAGGAATGCAGAGTTTTTACATATAAAACACACATATGGATACAGAATGAGAAAAAGATCCATTGAAATAAGAGGAGGAATTTTCTCCAAACTAGGATAGTATGATGGTCTTGGTTTCATTTCTTTATTTTCCTAATTTTCTTCAATAAGTATGCAATATTTTTTATAAATAATTACAACAGTTTTTATGTATAATGATACAACTGGACAAGTTTATTTTGGAAATTTAATTTTTTCATTTCTTCTTCTTCCTTTAATCCCACTATACAAAGGCTCAGAAAGATGTGAAATTTAAAAAGGTAAATTAGTCATTGGACATGTTGTCTTTTATTTTTCCCATCATGAAGTGCCTATGAATTGCTTGACCTCAAAAGTAAACTGGTAATTACCCTACATACAATAGTTGTAGTGCTGTATACAAATAAGTATGTTCATAAGTAGATTATTGGTTAAGATATGTAGTTATTTCCATTATTATTAGTAATTCCAAAATCCCTGTTAATAAAGGTAATAAAATATCAAGTCAGAAAGAAAATAAGAAGTTATTCTAATAACAGATATAGAAGTAAAAGAACTTAGGTAATTTTAAAAAGTATGTGTAATTACAGATGCACAAATGTTCATGAGTATGTGTGTAAGAAAGCATACATATGTGTGTTAGTGTGAGTGTGTATGAGTGCATTATGTGAGTGTATTGTGTGAGAGTGCATGAGTGTATGTATGTAAGCATGAATATGAGTATGTGAGTGTGTGTGTGTGTGTGTGTGTGTGTGTGTGTGTGTGTGTGTGTAAAAGAAAGTAGTTTCTACTGAGATTTCCAATGGAGAAACAGACTTACTATTTTCTCTTCAGTTGGCCAGACAGGAAAAGTGTAATAAAGTGGTCAGTAGATGATAAAGTGTTACCAGGTCTAGACTTCCAAGAATGCACAGAGAATTGTGGTTTTGCTAACAACATTCAGAATCTATTTTTCTGCCATCATTTATTCTCTGTAGCATATCAAGTGTTCTATCTCTCCAGCCCGCTTGCCTAATAACATGTAAGTCAAGAACCACCAGTGGTGTTATAAATGAAGTACTTAGAAGTTTGCAGTAATAGGAGATATTAATAATAATCCTAATGAAAATTGGTAGCAACTCAATTTATCATTTGAAAAAGTAGCAACAAATGTTATTTTGTGCTGTTGTCAGGAGCACAGAAAGAAAATCTATTAATTAAAAATGGATAAGTATAGAGCTGTAGTGTTTATAAGCTTCACCAAGCTAAGTATCTTCCAAGTTGCCTATTAATGTTCCCAGTCATTAATAGTTCCTTAGAGTTTTTTCAAGAGAATGAGAAGCCCCACAATGTATTAAATAAAATCCCTTCCATTCTTGCAGTAGATATAATCATTACCATGGCACCTGCTCTGGAGTCTCCAGTGATTCATGATGTCATCTCTTCTTTTTAAGCCATCATATGCAACTCACATCCTACCCTACTCCAAACTCTCATGGGATTTCTTGGTGCCTGAGCAAATAGAATAAGAAGAAAGGCCACTAATGTGTCTTCCCAAGTTTATTGCACAAGGCTATTCCCCTGGAGAGCTAATGCTGGGAGTACAACATTGTTCTCTGCATTGAGAAACCCAAGTTCCCTCTGGCTTCATGTGATGTTCTGGGTAGCCATTCCTTATGACTTTCTAGTCAATTCATCTCAAGAACTAGGTAGACATGTAAAAGGAGTAACTCCTAGATGTTGCTATGTAGTTAGTTCCTACTCTTGAGTCTTCAGCTGAGGCTGAGAGTGCTCTGGATGCTGTCTGCCTCCATAAATACTGGCCTTCAGTTCTCTCATGCATTATTTGGTATGTTTTCTCTAAAGCAATCATTCTGCTGAAAACAAAATAGGAATAAGATTTGAGATCACACTTGGAAGAGACTAAAAGGGAAATTGCACTATTTAAGTACTGGGTTACAAGCAATGTTCTTGGAGTCACTAATCACTGCCAGCCATCACTCCTTACACAGAGGGTTGTATGCTTGGGCGAGAAGCAGCACTTCATCAATTCAATATTAACCTGATCATTAACTTTTTCTACAAGCTGACTGATGTGAACTGGCTTCTCACTGAATTACTCTGCTTGGATTCAAACACTGGCAATTTGCTGTAATGTCCTGGCCCCTTCTGATGCTCTGGCTTCATCTGCCTCTGCTTCTCTGCACTAAATTTCATGAACTCACAAACAAACTAAACTTCACTGCACTAAATTCAATCTCTCTCTCTCTCTCTCTCTCTCTCTCTCTCTCTCTCT
>NW_021604635.1:7241170-7244887 GCF_004785775.1 Grammomys surdaster | reverse complement strand
TCTCTCTCTCTCTCTCTCTCTCTCTCTCTCTCTCTCCTTTTTAAATTAGCTGAGGTTGTTTTTCCTCCCTGAGAGTTGGGCATATTCTAGTTCTGACTCTTTCCATCAAATCTTTCTCCAATTCATCACGTTGTCCACTCCTTAATAAGGTGTCCTTTTTTGGCCTTAAACGTATGTACTAAGGTCATGTCTGTACTCTAGCCAGATCATACTCTAATCCAGGGCCTGTCTGCATGCCAGCCAGATCACATAGACCCGAGAAAGTCTTTAGATGAGATCAGACCAGCAATGTTGCTGGATTAAAATTTCTCTATAAAAAAAAGTCTTTAATCTCATCTATTTTATGTATTATAATCATATATTTAGATAGAACATGGTTATGTTCTACAAAACTCCTTTTAACACAGATGTATTTTAATTCATTAAAATAGAACATTCTGCTGAAATATAATGCAAGAAAATACAATTTCAAATGAGAAAAGACTAAGAAATTATTTGCAAACATAACAAGAAAACAACAAAAAAAATAAATAGAAGTCCAAGAACCCTTCACTCTCACCTTTCATTTGGGAAATGAATCTGTTCAGCTCTGAATGTCGAGTGTTTTAATTTCCTTTTAATAATGTGACATGTTTTTGAAATTAGATGACAGAGAAACTATTGGAGTGATATAAACAAGAATGGCAATTTCTAAGTCCCACAAAGCTGTGAGGAATAAAAATGAGAGCAGAAGTGATTATGCACATGTAGGAGCACAGAAAGAAGGGTAAGAAATGAGTTCATTGAGTACAGGATGTTTGTGGAGAAATGTGTGGTGGAGAATCGTGAAAATTTTCAAAATTATGCAAACTGATGACAAGTTATCATGTTTTAGTAATATATAAAATAGTATAACAACAATAGTCTTGACCTAAAAAATACTAGAGAAAGGAACAGCCTATGGGAAAAAAAAATGTGAAACTGCTAGGATAAGAAAGAATTTTCCCATATAGCAATGTCTGTCTTAGCCATCATCAGAGAAGCTTCTTCCTCCTGCAGTGGATGGATCCTAATACAGACACTCATAACTGAACAATGTAGAGAGTGAGAGATGTTGAAAAACTTAGTCCTTAGTTGTGTGCCTTCATGAAATACTTATTTTCGGTGCACAGGAAACTATGCAGAAGAAGAGGCAGAAAGAGTGTAAGAGACAGAGGACACTAAGAACTTAGTGTCTTGCAAATATAACAGGACTGATGCACACATGAACTCACAGAAATGTGTGGCTGCAAAGGGTAAAGCCAGATGGGCTCTCAGCACTGAGATTGGGCAAAACAGACTAACTTCTACTCCTAACCAAAAAGTTATCTCCAATTGAAAACCTCACACAAAGGAAAACTTAGTTCTCTCCAATGAAATCCCACTAGCTGTTCAAACCACACTTAAGGGTAGGCCCAATACCTGTAAAAGCATTTTTAAAGGTGGGGAGTTGTTCTCTATCCCTGTCTAGTTTCCTAATAAACGAGAGTGAGACTAAGATACAATTAATTAGCTTTACAGAATAGTAGCTGTAATCTAGTCAACCTATTCTAATCCTCTAAGATAATCTTACTACCTCCTAACCAAAACCTCTGTGATGCCTGTATACTTGTATTTTAGTATTGTTTTGGATCTCTGGGCTTCAAGTGGTTTTCCACGATGTCTCCCTGGATGCCTTCAACGTGCTGAATCCTCTCCCCACCTCTCTCTCTCTCTCTCTCTCTCTCTCTCTCTCTCTCTCTCTCTCCTGGCTGGCAGAAATCCCACCCTATTTTTCTCTACTGCCCAGCCATTGGCTGATCAGCTTTTATTGACAAGTTAGAAAATAAATGTAAGGTAATGTTTACACAAACTTGAAACAAAAGATCATTGGAATAAGCTTTACAATGCCATGTCTTAATTGTAGGTAGATATGTGTGGAGAGTCCTGACTCTTATCTGTCACAAGCAGATTGTGATAAGGTTTTAGTATCCCCACAGGGAGAGAAATGACAGGTCCTTCTCCATTCTAGGACCATATGCTGGATTTGACACTGAGATTATCAGCTCTTCGAGAGGGAAGAGAGATTATGCCAGAGACAGAGGTTTTGACATTCAGTTGCTCTTTAATGATGCACAGCAAACAAAATATTATCACCAATGCTAAGGCTAATGCTACAACAAGATATTGCCACATTTCCTATGCATTGCTTCTAACAATATCGGCACAATAAACACAAATAGTAAATCGCTAATTACCAAAGAAATAAGCATACCAATAAATACATCATTCAGTCATGGATTATACGACCTGAGTCCTTATGTTGGTCTCGGTTACAGGTCTGTAGTCCATGAAGGCGGGGTCAGGCTGCAGTTTCCAGCTAGTTGAATTTCTAATTTGACCTGGTAGGGTGTTTGACCACAAAGTTGGAGGCTTCGGTCTCTCCATTGTCTCTTTGATGATCGGGTGCTGAGGAGGCTTGTTCGGAGGATCCTGTCAGGCAGCCATGGCTACCAATGTATGATGATGTGCTGCGGTCAGGATCCTCTTTTATGTTTGATTTAATGTCCCTGCTGACGTGCATGGCTGATAATCACTCATGTCTGGTTATTGCCGGGCCTTGACTTCATTACAGCTGGTTATCACAGCACAACTTCACTTCAAGACTTGTCTCTACAAGTTTCCTATTACAAAATGAAGTCAGTCCTGTTAAGGGCCTGCTCCTTACAATATGGCTACAGAGAAATCAGCATTTGAGTAATACAAAGATAATTATACAATACACAAAAACATTATGTCTATACATGCTCAGAAGTAGTTGGTGATCACACACCCAATCCTATGGCATTTTTGTATATCTTTTGTTTTATGTTTCTTTGGGACTTTTTCTTAATCTTACTAGTCTTTTGTTATATATTATAGTTTGTTATATAATATATATTATAGTTTATATATATTATACATATAATGTATATTTATATATATTTTATATATAGTTTGTATATTATATATATAATTTGTTATATATTATATATTATATATTATAGTTTGCAACTTTGTGGGTTTTGGGTGTGTGTGTGTGTGTATCTATATGCTTTTTCTTTGTTTTATTTGTTTTTGTTTTTGTTTTTATTCTGGCTTGGTTTATTTGCTGGTTTGATTTCAAAAGAGAAATAATGCCTGGATTGAGAATGTGGTCACATGGGGAGGAGCTGGCAGGAGAAGAGGGGAGAGAAACCTTGATCAGCTTATGTTTTATGAAACAATTTTATGTATAAAATGAAATAAATAAATAAATAAATTTATAGTTAAATAAAAGGAAGATATTGTTAACCTGGACTCACAGGGGCTCAGAAAAACTGAACCACCAACCAGGGAGCCTGCATGGGATGGATAGAGGCCATTTGAAAATTTGTTACAGTTAAGGATGTTGGTCTTTAGCAATGGAGAGCTGTTACCTGCTTTGGGGACACTTTCTTTCTACTGGGTTGCTTCTTCCAGCCTTAAGAAGAGTGGAGGCGACTAATCTCACTGAAAATTGATGGCTTCCATTTTCTGAAGAAATATGGAGAAAGAGTACATGGAGGTCTGGTGATGGGGGAGGGACAGCGAGGCAAGTAGGGAAGGAAATCACAGTGGAGAGAGAGAGAGAGAGGGAGAAGGAGAGAGAGACGGAGAGGGAGAGGGAGAGGGAGAGGGAGGGGGAGGGGGAGGGGAGGG
>NW_021604635.1:7218630-7240770 GCF_004785775.1 Grammomys surdaster | reverse complement strand
GAGGGGGAGAGAGAGAGAGAGAGAGAGGGAGAGGGAGAGAGAGAGAGAGGAAAGGAAGACTAACAAGCTCAAATCTTCTCATCTACAGGTGGATAATTGCAAAGACCAGGAACAAATTATATAATGTGAGTATTCTGAGACAAGTGTTGGAGTGAGCAGAATTATTACTTGACTCTCTCCTGAGTCTCACTGCCATGTAGAAATAATGTCAGTTTCAGATGTGCTATCCTATGAGTTGTCCATTTACAATTTTCCAAACTTTCTTCATTGCTTTGCTCTACCACATAAACCATCTCCAAGTAGCAAATTGCAAAATGTTGTGTTCAACTAAATTAAAATTAGCAGAGAGTAACACATCCAATAAGTGTTGCTGTATACAGAAAAATTGGAATTAATAGATATTTAGTCAATTTTAGCATAACAAACTAACATTATTTTGAATTAACAGTCATTACATTTCTGGGAGTAGCGTCAGCCCAGATGGGAAGTTTCCATTTTAGTATGTATGCCTACTATTGACTAATTTATATGCATTACAGGTACTTCTACGCAGTTAGTTAAAAGTCTGACTGTAATAGTATGATGACTTTTTTCAGACATGCTTACTGGTATTTATCTTCCTTTCCCCTTCTACGTTTGTCTCCTTCTCCTTCCTAACTAGAGTACCCATTTTCCCTGTTTACACTTGAGATCACTTGCACACTGCTGATCCTGTCATTGCTTCACAACCCATCCTCCAGCAATATTCCTCTTTTACCTTCCTGGCCTTTGCAGCTATATAGACATGCATGAATATTTAGAGCTAAGAGCCTCTGACAAGAGAGGGCAAGTGACATTTGTCTTTCTGGGTCTATGTTACCTCATTCTGTAGCCACCTCCAACAGCAGACAAACGGTGTTCACCTGAAAGGGGGGCTGGAAATGAAAAAGGGGGGATGGAGAGTCGAGAAAAGCATGAAGCCAAGACATAGTATTCTGATCAAGGCTCGAAGATTAATAGGCAGCTCTTCTAATTTAAAGGGCTCCACCGAACTTCTTCTTGTTTCAGCCAGAGATGAGTGGGGGAACCTATCCTTAGTCACTGCCAGAGATGCCTCAAGGCAAGTGTATATTGGTTCATTATGTGACAAAATAATAATTTAGTTCTAAAACAAACATACGCCATGATATAATGAAAATAATAAAATTAGAATTTAAAAATCTGCTCCCTAAGTACAGAAGGTTCTAAAAAGAAACCCTCATTTACCAGTGCTTAGAAACAGTGGACTTGAAAGGAAGTTCTAATAAAATTTTTGGCTCACTCACAGGCTCATGCTTAGCTAGATTTTCATTTTATTATTTATTTGTATCATTTTTATTTGATTTTTAAAGACAGGGTCTCACTAGGTACCCTTGGCTGGCCTGGAGCTTACTGTGAAGACCAGGCTGGACTTGAATTCAGTAAAATAGGCTAGTCTCTCTGTCTCTTCAGAACAAGCATTAAGGGAGTGTACCACCGTCCCTAGTCTAAATTTTTAATAAAGTTGAATAAATCTCAGGAGGTTATTGTTAAATAATAGAGTATATATATATATATATATATATATATATATATATATATATATATATATATATACCTTTTCGCATACTGTTATAAAGTTAATATAAAAACTCTAACAATGCTCTTTGTTTGGAGGACCACCAGGTAATACTGTGCACAAGCAATGCCTTTTGCCATCCAGCAACTAGTTTCAGGCATGTATTTAAGTCATTTTAATTCATATATACTACCCATCGGAAAATGTTCAATTTCTTACTAACAGTCTCTATTGTTTGCCATGTTCAAATATTCCCTATAATGAAATGCTAAAGTATTTACATAAGTTTACAAGCTACATCTTCTCATGACTTCAGGATTTTGCCTGTTATAAAATCAGCCTTTATATGCTAATGACTGTATTTTCATTATGCTGGAGTTTTCCTATTATTATGACCTATTAAAATTCTCTCTCTCTTTCTCTTTCCTCTCTCTTTCTCTCTCCTTCTTCAATTCCTTCCTCTATTCCTCTCTCCCTTTCATTCTCCCACCTTCCACATATGTGTGTGCATGTTAGTTTTTAAATCAACAGCTTCCTGTATCTCCAACATGCTAATTAGTCTTTCTTCCAGTGAGCCAGATTTCTAACACCATCACTTCACTTTTTTTATTGAAGATGGTTAAACATACTTGACCTTCTGCAAACATCTGATTAACTCAATGTGGTTAGTTAGGATTATGTAACACTGTGGTGTTAATTTTGAGAGGAAAATTTTTAATATATGTGTATTTAATATTGTATATTTATGTGTATGCTCATGTATCCTTTATGCATATGTAGCATACATTTATATATATATATATATATATATATATATATATATATATATAAAGAGAGAGAGAGAGACTAACCTAAATTTATTATGAAGAGATAGTTTTAATAATTAAAGAAATGTGTTTACACTAAATGCCTAACAAACTAGTGTCAATGAATTTACTTTAATGTGTCTTCTTTACATGTAAATACTCATGTATCTATTATTACCTATAAATATGGGTAATATTCAAAATGTACTTAATAGTATGAACTGAAAACTCTGGAAGCTGTAGTACCTTTAATCTCTCATGATACTTATTGAAACTTGGTTAGTTTTTATATGTTATGATTCATGAGACCAGGCCATTCTTTTCCATTCTAATATTTTTGGTTATGATAACAAAATAATTACAAGCATTTATCATCTATACAGATTTTTAAAAATTGCTACATGTTTCTAAAATTTATGGCATCAAAATTTTTATATAATGCCTAGAAGAAGCATTAGCTAACTGTAAGTAAAGTTTAATGACCCCACTTGGCTTGGCTAGTGTTGTTACAAGAACAGACCTCCTGGTTCGAGCTTCTTAAATTACCATCTTAGCCAATTAATCAAATTGAATTAGAACTTCCGGGATAATCTTAATCTAGAAGCAGACAACTCCATGAGGATAGATTGTTGAGATCAAGTTCAACCAGAGGAAAATCAATGAGCTAGCACTCTGCCATAGTCCATTTTGGCTACTATAGAAAATACCAGGGAATGTGGAAATAATTTTATAAATAAATTGCCTTATGTTTCATCAATGCGTAAAAAACCTAAATTTTCTATAGTAGAGAGCTATCAAGAAAACTTCTGGACATCAACCTCAGGCACCATCATGTCTATTCATATACATGTACTCACATTTATAACCACATATATGCACACTATACACATGCAAAGAATGTATACTCTCCCTCATTTCACAATGGTAAAATGAATTTCAAAATTCTAATTGTGACAACAGCCAAAATTCATGTTTAAGTGGTTCAGATAAGCACTGTATCAACAAGCAAGGTTTATGCTTTACATTTGGAAATGATGTCAACAAATTCCTCCCCTAAAAAGCTGGCTCATTCATGTTCTATAGAAGGAGGAGGAGGAGGAGGAGGAGGAGGAGGAGGAGGGGGAGGAGGAGGAGGGGGAGGGGAGGGGGAGGAGGAGAAGAGGAACAAGGGAAAGGAGAGAGGGGGGGAGAGGGAGAGAGGGAGAGGGAGATGGGGGAGAGGGAGAGGGAGAGGGAAAGGGAGGGGGAGTAATAAGTTCTGCTAGGCCAGGGACAGCCACAGAAGCAATCACAGAGAAAGTTGATGCCCTTATGCTCTTCAGGAGAACCAGGCAGCAGCACACGGGATGGGTTTGAGTTGTTTGTAAACTTGATCAGAACAATAAAATCCTTATAGACACAGCATTGGACAAAGAAAAATTAAAAGAGATAATGATAAGATTGGCCAGTAGGAGCAAAATCAGTATTTGTCACTCCTTAGATTGATAATAAATACTTAAAAAGTAAACAAAAAATGCAAGAACTGAAGTTGGTTGATCACAATCCCTCTTCCCCAAATAAGAACATTTTGAACATTATGTATTCATCTACATTCTTTAACAAAATTACTTTTCTCTAATGTGTACTGTAGATATTAAGGCTGTATTGTGCCCTTTGTGACTATAATAGTTATACCTCAAAGTTATTATTTTCTATTTTGAACAAACTGTTATGGACTCAAACATCCATTCAATTTCATGAGATGTTTTCTTTTGAAATAGTAGGTACTGTGTGTTTGGTGCGCCAATACATATGAGTCAGCTTTCTACTGGGATGGCAGAATACTTCATAAAGCAGTTTAAGGGGGAGATGTTCATTTGGCTCACAGTTTCAATGACTTCAGTCCATTCTCAACTGGCTCCTTTGCCTTTTGGGCTCTGACAAGACAAAAACATCATGAGGAATGTTATGGCAAATGAACAGGTCACCTGGTGGAAACTTGGGAAGAGGTGAGGGGAGGAAAGCTAGAGAGCAAGAGTAACAAGAATAAAGGATGAAATGTCTTACCCCAAGTCCAGCCATCTGAATTCTCACAACCTAGGTCATTCAACTATGAATTCATCATCAGATCTTTCAGTTAATAATTCATTCACTATTGCTTCTGTATACTGCTACACTATAAATTAAGTCTTCAACATATTTGGTGTACATATCAGGTCCAGACTAGAATATTCTTCCCTGGCACAAAAAGGTTCCTGTTCATCTAACAATACAAAATTCATTTAATCCTTCTTCATTTTTTTCCCAAATCCTAGCAGCTCTAATATTTTTCTGGACTCCCATCATATACAAGCCAGAAAGGTTAACATCCCAGTTCTGAATGAGAAGAAAGGAAAAGTACCAAGGAGGAATTAGAACAAAGCACAAGTAAAGAGTGGGTCCCATGTCAGCATCTGGAGCAGGTAGTGTCAGGACATAAGTCATAACCTTGCACTATAGCCTTGCTATATAGTGGAGTCTGCAGAGACTCTCTTCTTACCACTTGAGACTTTCCTGGAAAATGATTTCCTGTTCTTGGCTTGTCTAACTTCCTGAAGTCACCACTGATTCTTCAGTTTCATCTTCACAGCTTTATTCTCGGCCATCTTAGGGGGTCCCTATCACATGGAATCCAGTTTCACTAACGAATCTTGGCAAAAATCTCTATGATCTCAATTCAAAGTATTTGACTTCTCAAGAATGGTAATAAAGTCTTCATCATCCATAGTCTTCATGGCCAAAGGGTTAAATGTGCTTCTCTTCTGATCATACTATGCATTGTAAACATTTGTGCTCTTTACTTTGTGCTTTATTTTCACTGAAAACTTAGCTAAACACAACAACAATCACATCCCATACTAGGCCTAAGTGTTGTCTTTCTGTGTCTATATTCCTTTCAGATTAAGAACATGCCATCTCTAAACTTGGTCTTTTACAATAATATATCAGAAGACATACAGAATTTATCCAAGACAGTTGTTACAGTATAACATGAATGGCTTCTCCTTCTAGTTCCAAGTATTCTTCACTGCCTTAATGTGAGGCACTCTGAGGAATATTTGGTCTTTTCCATTCTTGCCAGACTTTCCCATTAAACTCTACATACAAAATTCCAAGCTTTCATAGTTGTATCTTTAAACTTTTCAAAATTCCTTCTATCATTAATATTGTCCTAAAGCTGCATGAACAACATTATTAGATATAATTGAAGCAACTATGCCAATCTGTAATAGTTTCCTATCACCAAGACTGACAAAATATCGTAGGAAAAAAAAGGAAAAATGTGTAATTGGGTTCATGTTTTCCACACTGTGGTTAAGAAGGCTCCATTGCCTTATCATCATCCACTATTCTAGTCTTTTTTCTATTTCTGTAAATAAAACAATGATCAAGAGCAACATGTGGATAAAGGAGCTTATTTAGCTTATGGGATAAAATCCACCATTGTAAGTCTTAGGAACTCAAGGCAGGGACTAGGGCAGAGATCATGGTGGGCAGCTACTTATGGACTTGCTCCTTTAACTTTTCTCTGCTACTATTTCTGTACAGTAGTAGCCCTTCTGTCTAACAATGGCACTGCCTAGAGTAGGTTAAGCCTTTTTACCTCAGTTATCTTCAAGTAAATGCACAGCAGATGTGCCCACAGAACAATCTTATGGAGACAGTTCCTCAACTGAGATTCTACCTTCACAAGTGTCAAGTAACAATCATGATTAGGCACCACAAGCCTACCTTGTCCACTTTGCACAGAAATATATCTCTGTTAAATCACAAAGTTTCCTTTTCCCCAAGATCTCATGTTAATATCACAATATAAAACAATTCTTTTTATAACTTTAAAAAGTTACAGTCTTTTAAAAGTCTGACATGGTAAAAGCCCAAGGCCTCTTTAAAAGTACAAACTCTGTGTTTCTTTTAAATCCAAAATAAATTATATAATTTATTATTCCAAGAGGGAAGAACCAAGGCAGAACTATAAACAGATCAATACAAAACTAAATCCCTACTATGTAAAGAATTCACTACTCAAAACCAGGGACTCATCTGTGAACTTTTGGCCCCAGAAGGACTTTCATAGTACTAATTCTTTGCCATCCATAGCTTATGTAACTTTTCTGTAGGCTCAACAGACTCCTTTCCACATTGCCACTGTCCTTGAAGGTCATCCCACAGTCCTGGCATCTCCAACATTCTTGGGTTTCCACTGGCACTGCTGCTGCATGTTCTCTAATAGCCTCTCATGGCTTCTCCTCATAAAGACTCTGCCCCACCACACAGTGTCAAACATGAGCCTTAACATGACCCTTCATGTGTTTAAAACCAGTGCCATGTGGAACATTCGTATATATTTTGGTATGTGTTTTAGGGCTCTGAGTTCTGTGCTTTCTCTCTCTAAAGGTGTCCAGATGTAGCTGCTGCATACTAGGTCGGAAGGATGAAGCAGAGCTCAGAATAGATGGGGTTCTGCAGGATCCCAATCCAGATGAATGAGTGCCAGGGGTAAGAGTGTAGGGGTAAGAAGGTTATCTCCAAGGATCTTTAATCTTATAGGTGAAGGCCTTCTCCAGTGATCTTCAATAAAAAAGCTTTCTAGGATTATCTTAGCTTGTGAATATTTCTTTATTCGGGGTGGGCTTGTACATGTAAACTTTATTCGGGGCGAACCAAGTGTTATGTAGCTTTTAGGAAGGGATTGGGAATGTTGAGGGTAGGCAAAGGTCTTTGGCTAATGGCTAAGGTACTAGGATGTCTCAATAGCATGGGGAGACATTCTAGGAATTTCAGGTGCAGGACTAGGTGATATTACTCAGGTAGGCAGGGTGGAGACCAGGATCTTCCAGGTAGAGGAAAGGAATCCCCACTGACAAGTCCACCATTTTGCATTGAGCTCAGAGCTTTCTGTTAATGTCAGACATCGACCTCAGCAGCAGAATTTTCAGTCGATATATCACTTGTCAAATCCTGCTGCCAGTTTGATGTGTGCAGCCTTAGCTTCTCCCATTGGACCCCAGGAAGTACTTTCCAGAAGATTTCATTTCACTGTTGTTGCTGGTTTATTATTAATCATAACTTGCTTTTTAGCCTCAACTAATCAGCATTAATTATTCCAGTAAAGCAAACATTTTCCTCCATTGACTCTTCTCTTCTTCTGACTCTTAAGCCCCAAATGACCAGAAAACATATATTCTTAACTAAAAAATCATACAAACAGTGCAAATAGAGTCTTTGAGGGACTTTCAAACTTGCTTCTGAAACATCACAAGCCAGATACCCACTGTCTATCTCAGCCTTTTCTTCCAAGTTCTTACAACAGCTCATTAAGCTCAGAGCACTCAGTGGTGTTTCCAGCCCAAAGTTCCAAATGCTTCCACAGTCTTTGCAAAAACAGCATTATCGGGGAAAGCACAGCAGCAACCTCCCTTCTGCTGCCACAATTTTTATTAGTCAGGGCTCCCTAAGGAACAGAACCAATAGGACACATAAAATTAAATCAGCTTACTTCAAAATAGTAACAACAGCTTAATCAGACCTGAGAGTCTGAAACTCCCCGTAGTTCCTTAGACCTTGAGAATCTAGGGGTTCTATCGTGGCTGTTTCACAGTTGAGAGATAAGAACCCTGGAAATGCCTGGGCATTTCCAATATGGCACCAAAAACCTGGACATTTTCTGTAGAGCCATTAGTCTTTAGCCAACTTTACAAGTCTGGAAACACTGATTTTAATATTAGTGAAAGTATAATTATCAGAAACAGGATAAATCAGTTCAACAGCAGATACAAACAATCTCCCTTGTGCCTTGACACTTTTCATCTGAGATACTACCAGAAATCAATACTCATATTTGAGAAGTAGGACATCTGTTAAGAATTGTCATCTGTTAAGACAATTCCTCAGTTGGAGGTCCCTACTTAGGGAATTAAGAGTTGTATCAAGTTGATTTAAAACCAATCATCACAGTGGGCAAGAATGAATATCATATCCCAGTGGAAGGGCATGGCTAAGAAAAATTTCTTGTGTCTGGTGGAAAGGAGAGAGAAGGTAAAGAAGGAAGATATAAGAACAAAAAGGAGGGAGAGAGCAGAGGAAGGCAGAGAAGTACAAAAGATAAAACATGTTCTTCAAAGATGTGCCACAAACCTCTTAACTGATAATTCCAAGGAGGCCTTACTTTGTCTTTACCACCTCCCAACAGAATTTACAACTTTGACTCAATCAAAGAATTGAGTCATTAATAAAATTATAGACCTAATAATCCAACTAGCTCATACCACTAAACATGGCTACCATAGGAGCCAAGCTTGAATTCATGAGCCTTGGGGCATATCTCATCAAACTGTAAGCCAGAGCTTCATCCTTATAGTTTTTCTATTTTTGTTTGCTAAATACTTACTACTACGATTGTGTTTGGAAGCCCCTGGGTTGGTAGGAAGCCAGACAAACAAACAGAATTATGACCAAGATTTATCCAAGAATATCAGAAAATACATAACAAATTGTAAAACAACAAAAACAAATTAAATGTATCATGGGATCAGCTGCCAAATGTGCTTGGGAATTAAGGCAAAGGGGTCTTGGGAGATTAATCACGGAAGCTGGATGGCTGGCAACCTTTGTGAGAAAGAGTAATTTTGTTACTACACAAATTTAAAGTGGTTAGTGCAAGGGCCTTCAAATGGAAGAGAGTAGAAAAACACAGTACTCACCCTCTCTCTTCTCATGAAGCTAATAAGACATCATACATTGTTTCCTGTAACACTTCCCATATTCTCTAAGTGCATCACAACTCCCACTATGAAAAAAATTTTAAAGCTCATAATTAAAGGTCATTCTGTCTTCCAAAGAAAAATTCTAAATATTTTTTAATATCTAATTACTTTCCCTAAACATAAGCAAACTCTTGCAATGTGATAACATGATTTTTTCACTTGCTAAACCCAAAAATGTTCCCAGAAGACTTCCACATGATCTTTACTGAACTAGCACTACCTCACAAGATTTTGCCTTTAGATTCTGTGTGCTTCTGGGCCTTAGTAGGGGAAGTTGAGTTCACATTGTTTTCCTATATGCTTAATTTTTAATGACAAGTCTCTAAATTACCAGATTGTGTCAATTACCCCTGTAAGAAATCTAATTTTGTTAATGAAATTACTTGCTTGGGAGAGAAACACAAGCATTAATTTCAGCTTCAGCAGTTCCCTTTGACTTGCAGCAGGTGCTGTTTGGCTGAACTGCCAGCACTTGATGAAAGAGATTAGTGGTTCCTACATGCAAATGAAACCAGAACCATCCTAAGAGCTTCATGGGAAGGCAGCGCCATAGCATGTAACAATGGGGTCTGCAAAGTAAACCTTCCAAATTCCAGTGAAAGGAGTCTTCCTTCTCTTTACTTTTCAATTATCTCATGTTTCCAATCGATAAGAGCTAAAGGAAATGAAAAGTTAAAGAAATTCAGAACCAACACATATTCATGAGAATTGAGGTATGAAACTCATATTTCCAGCAACGTGTCTTTAAATCCATCTACAATACAATTTTTATTTGAATTGTCAGGGCGACTGCTTACATAATTTTACATCACTTAGCTACAAGAAAATACTCATATTCTGCTGTGGATGGCCCTGGTGTATTTTGATGTTAATTGCACTCTCCTGGGAGGGGCTGTGGATGATGAGTGAGTCACTACTCAGGTGGTTTCTTGTGAATCATCCCTTAATAAATAAAGGAACCAATCACTGGGCGAGTAGGAGGGACTTCCTGGTTGGGTAGGGGAAGAGAGGAAGCTGGAGAGAGTTAGGGCCTTTTTGGACAGGAATGGTGTGAGGACAAGACGTAGCTGCTAGTGCCTCCTGGTCTCCTGGTCTCCTCTCAATTTAGATTTAATACGGATTACAAGATTAAGATTCTAGTTGATAAACCCAGCGATTGAGTTACCATTGTTTCTGAACTAAGTTTGTGTTGTGTTTTCCCTCATGAGGCAGCTCATCTGGGTTCCATAGAGAAAGGTACAGCAGAAGAGTGTCAGTTTGCCTGATGTGCACCACAAAGGCCATGAGGGTTCTGAAGCATGGGGCTGGTGTGGAAGTGAGTGATCCGCCAGTGAGAACTTAGCTTGGTGGCAAGATTTTGGAGCTCTGAGTCAGAGAGTCTCTAGGAGATAACAGCCCAGCCAGCCCGACTGGGCAGAGAGTAGTTGGGTTTATCGCAGGAACTTTGAACCATTTTTTTTATATATATATTTTCCACAACAATATTCCATGTTGTAGATAATTTAAACAGAACATGACACTGTTCATCCATTTTTATGCCCAATATGTCTGGATGCTATTTATGTGACACACAAAAATGCAAAACATCCACAATTCTTCTGAAATAGAAACCTCTGGATTTTTATTGCCACAGCGTAATGCACTGGATTCTTAAAATCACTAGTTTCACCAAACAACTTTTCCCCACTTTGGCTAGCAAGCAAAACGCACATATGGAGTGCTCTCTATGTAAGAGTGATTGCTTCAGGTCCTGGAGAGTTTTCAGTGAGTAGAAACTAAATCCTGCTTTACCTGGAGCTGACATTCTGCAGGAAAATCTGCCAAATGCCGTGTCTATCCCTGAGGTTCTCTGGCACACACCCTAAGTACAGTCAGGACAAGCAGCCTAGAGAAGACCCTGTTTCTCTGAGAATGAAGCACACTGTTAGAGAAGAGAGCTCTAGAGGTTTCAGGAAAATATAAACAGGTCAGGAAGGACTTGGGGAAGAGGTCTTGAAAACTGAGTGCTAGTCTAAGGTAAAGCCATCCAGGCAGAAGAGGAGAGAGTGCACATACAGGAAGGAAAAACCCAACCCACTTCTCAGGGGTATGTAAAGTGCTACTTCCTTATCCAGTGAGAGGGAGCATGCTATGCTAAGAACCAAGGTGAAAATGTTGACAGTGCTTGTATTTTGCAGCCAAAACACATTGGTTCAAGGTCAAGGACTTAGGCAAACTCCTTTCTAAAGATAGTTCTCTCCTAGGAAGGTAATAATGTATAAAATTAAAAAAATGAACAAAAAAAACCAAACAGGAATTTAAATATTAGACAATTAGTTGGATATGTGACTTCTGTATACTTCTTGATCTTTATCCCTCAGATCATGTATATTTGACTAGATACCATTTTCCTTTACTACACTGTTAAGACATTTACGAAAGCTTTTAAGTGTCAACTTCAAGACAATGTAAATTATTGATTATCTAAAAACACTGTATAACAAGCTTCATAACTAATCAGAAACACTCAGCATACCAAATATAGAACAGCTCTCAAAGTGTTATGCAAACACTATGTTCTTTGATCTTCAAATAATGTTGTTAGTTAAAAAAAATATGATGACTTTATTTACAGAAGAGAAAATAAGCAAAACATTAAGATGCTTGGGACAGGGCAATAACCTTCATTTCAAATCTTCGATTCTTCCTATCATACTAGATTTATCTACATGAAAATTTAATTGTTTCATTCAATTGAAAAAAAAGTTTGAAAACAAAGTTTCAAGAACTATAACTCTCAGAACTTCTGGTTTAGCTATGGGAGGGCTAGGCCTCATCTATGGGGCAAGTCTACTTTGTACCAGATTCCATGATAAAGGGGCTCCGTGGCAACTTCTCATATATAGCCCTGTAACAGCAGTGTCTTTATTCTAACAAACCAGCCAACAAACATCTCCCACTTTTACTAATGCTAACCTGGGCAGCCTTGGGATCTTCTTTTCAGTTTTGTCTCTATGGAGTCTGAATGTCCCTTAAATGTAGTTCTTTTGTTTGCCTGAACTGTTGTGCAGAACCCAAGTTTTGCCTATAAAGAAGCACAGTTCTCTAGAGACATTAAGTAATTACTCACATGCAGCAGTTCAAAACAACTCCTAATGACAGAGGATAAAAGACTAAGCTAAATATACCCTCCCTCTATCTTGATTACAACTGAATTTTAAGCAGATCACTTTAGTGAACATAATCAAAATTCTCAAGTTTTTCTCAGGAATGTACTGGTTCGTCATATATATCTGAGAAGTTTTCTTGCTCCCCTGGATCTTTCATGAAAGGGATTAAATGTGTTAGAATTATCTGTGTTTCTAAGGGGTATGGGATTTGTTTCTTTCTCTGTTTACTGGGAGTTCCTTTCTCCCCTAAACCTTGCTCAGCATTTGTTACTGTTTCAAGGCAGTACTGAATGAAAAGGAAATGAGAACTCTTTCAAACTCTGTTAAAAATGAAGAATCAGCTCGTAGTACCCAAGACTACCCCCATGTGGATACTGACAGATACCTAAAAGGAAGCGACATGGTAGGCACAGGTCTGTCCTAAGCCAAGCAGGGACAGATGACAGGTGTTTCTATTCTGGGTCACCACTCCATTGGGAATCTTGGGTCTTTCCTACACTTGGTCTCTTGTGGGATTTATTCTTCTCCCTTGGCTAACTCCCACCTTTCCTCTCTTAAGATAGTCTGCTTTCTTGGTCCCTCTGAGTCTGACAGAACTATACCGTATCTGCCAGCTTGTTTCCTGTGTCCTATTTTCACATACACAGGAAGAGAGTATACATTCCCACCCAACAAGGGAGTATAAGAAATTCTAAATGGAGGCTGGAGAAATGGCTCTGCTGTTACAACCACATCTCAATCTTCAAGAAGATGCAAGCTTGATGCCCAGGACCTATGTTGGCTGCTCTCAACTATCTATAGCTCTAATTCCAGGGCATCTAATACCCTCTTCTGTCTTCTGCAGGTACATGTACACAAATTGCCTACACACACAAACACACACACAAATAAAAATAAAAGTAAATGGTATAAATAGAACTGGTAGCTCAGTGGTAGTTTTATCTATGCCAATGCATGAGACAGACAGACACTCTGTGCATGACGCTCCTAAGAGATCAGCATTCTATATTTCTTCTTCAGACCTCTGTTCCCCTTGTTGACACTTCCAATCTGTGCTTAGATCTTCCTTGTCTAGACTGTAGCACACACTCACTCTTGGATTTCCTCTTGCGCCCTTTATCTATATCTAAGTGAAGGAAGGAAGTCCGCTGGTCTGGAAATAAACAGTGGTGGCAAGTCTGTCATGGCAGAACATGACAGTGCTTTATTACCACTGCCAATATTTCCACCAGAAAATGTTATATTAACTTCCTGAAGTCCATGGCTTTTTTTGTTTACGATTATCTATTTATTTGTTTACTGTGTGTGTGTGTGTGTGTGAGAGAGAGAGAGAGAGAGAGAGACAGACAGACAGACAGACAGAGAGAGACAGACAGACAGACAGACAGACAGACAGACAAAGAGACAGAGATAAGTGAGAGAGAAAGAGTCTATGCCATGATGTACGTATGGAGGTTAGAGGAAAATTTTTAAAAAGTGGGTTTCTCCTTTCACCATGCAAATATCAAGAATCAAACTCACATGGCCAGAATTGACAGAAAGCACTTTTACCCATTAAGCCATCTTACTGCCCCAGGAATAAGCTTTAAATACTCAAAACTTCAGAACTAATGTTCGTTTTTGTTTTTTGACAAGATTCTTCCACTTGAACCAATAACGTAATATATTAAGCTAACTCAATAATTTCATCAGCTAAAAAGAACTATCATCAGAGAATCTCTTAGTATCACTGTGAAATCATACACACAAAGAGTAATTTCAAATATGTGTTAAATGATTAAAAATGTTTGTATTTATCATTTGAATTAATATGCTTTCTTAGATATTTCTAATTTTTTTCAAAGATATGTGACAATGTATCTTCTACTAAAAGAAAAACTTCATATGTAACGACTAAGAAGGGGGAAATGGCAAGCAATGTATGGCTATATGTTAGAAAGCAATTCTGTCTTCTTAACACTGAGAAGTCCTACTGCCTGGTGTTCTGAAGGCAGAGCCCCAAGTAGCAGTTTATGTGCATATTTAATTTCCTACTCAGTCTCAAATCCTTTCCCACCTTTATTTGTTTTTCTTTTGTTCTTGGTGTGAAAACAAAATACTGACTGCCTTTGTCAAATTGACCTCCCACCCACTGGCATCTCTGACTCCTAAATTTCCTGAAGGAAACACCAGGAGCTTTCCTTGCCTGGCTTCTTAACTGGCCCTGTATTTTAGGGATGTAATCCTGTGTCAGCTTCTGAATCTCCCACACCAGGCTAATCCTCTGAAATGCAGAATATAAACAATGCTTGCCGTATGCAAAGTGGCTGTGGTGATTTGAATAAGAATGGCCCCCACAGACTCATATTTGCATACTTAGGGAGTGGCATTAGGAAATGTGGCCTGGGCGGGAGTGTGACTGGACTGGGGTAGGGATTTGGGCTTTCTTTTCTTTCTTTCTTTCTTTTTTTTCTTTTTCTTTCCTTCTCTTCTTCTTCTTCTTCTTCTTCTTCTTCTTCTTCTTCTTCTTCTTCTTCTTATTTTTTGCTTTTATACGATTTTAATTACACACAAATATTAAGGTCAGTTCTAGGTTGAGGAACTAGAAAAACAGAAAATGCAAATAGTCAAGGAACAAGCAAGACATTAAGCACAAATAGTCAAATATTCAAAGAACAAGCAAGGCAATAAGCAAAGTCCCCTGATCACTGTTTCTAAGGGCTTATCAGGATGACCAAAATATCTATCCTACTTCCCTGTCCTAGTCCAAAGTCATTTTCATGCCTGAAGCCTACTTCTTTGTTCTAGCTTAATATTTAGATTCCTGCTTGAAATTATTTCTTTGTTCTAGTCTAAGATTTAGATTCGTGCCTGAAATGACTTCTTTGTTCTAGCCTAATGTCAGATTCCTGCCTGAAGCCTTGTCCTTGGCCAATGTCAGATCTCTCCCAAGCAGCCCCCAAAGCTCTCCACATCCCCCCTCCCTTTTTATTTCATAAACAAGACTGAGCCTGTCTTAGGGATTTGGGCTTTCTCTTCCTGCTGACTGCAGATCCAGATATAGAACCCTTGGCTCCTTTTGTTGCACCATGCCTTGCCACAGGCAGCAACGTTTCCTGCCTTGACAATAATGGACTAAACCTCTGAAACTGTAAGCCAGCCCCAATTAACCGGTTACCCTTTGTGAGAGGTGCTATGGTCATAGCATTTCTTCACAACAATAGAATGCTGATGGAGACGGTTGGAAACTGAGAGCTCTTTTCACTTCCTTGTATTTTCACTCTTTTCTTCCACATTAATTCTTCTCCAACAAATCTCCTCACCTCTCCCTAACTTCAGAGCAAGACTTCTGGGACCTCCTTCTCTCCTACCTACTGCTCCCTGACAAGCTGTTATAGTAGACTCTTCTCTTTCTGGACTCACTACCACCACCACTACCACTACCACCACCACCATTTCTTAACTCTGGGGTTGTTCCTTTGACCATAGCATTAACTTAGGCATTTCAGATCCTAGGCTTTTTCTGTGCTTTTAAACTTGCTGAAACACCTGCACCACTCAATGACATTGCACAACTCTGAAGTAATTTGTTCCTTGCCCTCTGCTATTGAGCCGTATCTGTATAGCTGTAATTATAATTCTACTTAGACAGGTGCTGCATTTTCAGATTTTTCTTCCATATGCCTTTATGTTGGATATATGCAGTCTTTCCTGGGGCCTTATATAAATCCATCATCCCTATCTAAATAACCTAAAGAACACTGTCTTCCATCTTTCTTAGGAATATTATAAAGGATTTAATAGACACTATGCCAGAGCTTGCCTCAAAAGTGTCCCATAAGCTAAAGCCATGGCCTCCCTCCCCCAAACCAGCTTCTCTAAATTCTGTGTTGAGCCTAGTAACATTTTCCCTGGCAACTAGACTGTAGTCTTGGAGTCCCTCCCTGCCTTTTCTATAGCCTGTCACCTGTCTGTCACCAGTCCTATGAATTCTGCCTCCAGAACATGCTCACATTCATCACTGTCTTGTAGTTTAATTGTTGCCATTATGATCCAGGCTTTATTACTTTTCATCTTAACTACTATGGTGATGTCTTGATTTGTTCTAATCCATTTTTAAGTCACTGGCTATAACTACCTCTGCCACAGTTTTTCAAAGTCTCAGCACCAGTGCCAAGGACCTCTTAATATGTCTTTTAATTTACAGTGAGCATAACTAAAAACTTTGCAATTTAACGGAGAGGGGAATGAACATTTCGGTGCAGCATCTGGATGACTTACCACATGCAGTGTATTTTACTGTTATGTTTTTTTAAACTCACTTAATACATTGAAACAAGTATGGCAAACATAATTGATTACCTTTGCAAAATCCATTGCATTTACCTCTGTGTCCATGCAAAACAGAATCATAGCTGTATTTAATTTGCCACCAGCCAGTCTTCCTCAAAAGAAAATTCTAATTACCTAATCTGGACCATCCCTATATTTCCTGCCTGTTTTTATTGGTATAAAGGCAATTAACTGTATGTTCTAAAATGATCGACATAGAAAAGAGGACAACTCATGTTTCATAGGTAGCTAAGAGCTCTGTTATTGCAAAGTCCATGGAAAATTACCCCTGACCTCCTCCCTTCCCAGAAGGATGAGGCCACAAAGTCCCAAGAAAAACCACAAGATCTCTCCCTTTCAAAAAAGGGTGGAGACACATGGTTCCAAGAAAAACCTTGGGTTATCAGACATATGGAGCCATCTGACAACAGATAGCTCCCTGTTAGAGGGTCCCTCGAAGCCCATCAATGCCAACTGACCAGTTTATCACCAAAACCATCTGCCCTGTTCAAACTGTATATATGCTTCTGCCCAAGTGCATTCTCAGCTGCTTTTTCTCCTGTGTGAGCATGCAGCCCCAATGCACTGGACTAATTAAGTAAATCCTCTTGCGATTGCAGCAGTGGCCCTCAGTGACTTTCCTTCTTGGGGTGCCAGTAGCCTTTGGGCTCCACAGTATGTCTTCAGAAGGAGTAAAAATGGTGTCTTTCTTGTCTGCCTCAGATACTGGTTTTAGACCATGAGAAGACCTAAAATGAATGCAGAGTGGGTAAAGATTAATCTGCAGAGCCAGAGAACAATACACTTTATCTCTCTTCTGTGGACTACTTACTACATACGGTAATGTTTTCCCTTACTCATTGCTACTTCCGTTTCAAGTAAAATGGTCATTCTTTGTGGACAATGTCTGCCTGTGAGCAAGCCACCACATATAGATAGACTGTATTTATATGAGGGCTGCAGCAGAGCTAAGATTTAAAGCTGTAGTTACTAAACTGTGTAGACTTTGTTTTCTACATGTTATCTGATGAGCTCTCTCAGCTTCTCAAACTAGTAGAACAATTTCTGACATACTGTACAATGTGAAAATAAACTTGCAAAGGGTTTTCATAGATTTCTCCCAATATTCTGGTGTCAGTTGTTTTATTTATTTATTTTTTATTGCTATGATACAACACCATGAATAAAGCAGCTTAAAAAAGAAAGAATTTATTTTGACTTAGAGATCCAGAGGAAGAAGAGTCCATGAATTCAAAGCAAAGGCATGGCAGCAAGCACTAAACATGGTGGCTGGAGCAGAAACTAGAGCAGAGGCTGAGAACTCACATCTGGAACTGCAAACATGAAGCAGACAGAGTGAACTAGAAATGATAGAAGACTTTAAATTTTTAACCTCACACCACCCCTTACCTCAGGAAGGCTACACTTCCTAAATCTATCCAAACAAGGCCACCAACAGGGAAACAAGAATTGAAAATCCCTCAGACTATGGAGAAGATATATCATCCAAACCACCACAGCTCTTAATGAGGGCATTACCATTATTTGAAAATACTAAGAGAAGTTAAAAAAACTTTGTCAAGGTCACACAGCATGTTATTATCTGAACATGGAAATGAACCAAAAGACTCCACTTTTAGAATCCCTGTCTATAATCACTGCATTTTGACACTTCCTTGTGTATAATCTATATGTGCACAGAGCTCAGACAGCAGGTTATGCTAGTTTTGTGTGTTATATTTATTAGAAAATATGAGAAGTCACAGCATGAGAATGCTGGCTTGCAGAAGCATATTTTGTTTGTACTGGATGGAGGCTGGCAGGAGGATGGATGAAGAGGCTATTTGAAGTGAAACACTGGATCTGAAATGAAATTATCTTACGGATGAAAAAGAATCAGCTCCCTATCTCACCTCAGGGCCAATCCCAAAAGTGATACTGCCAACTGGCATTTCCAAAGAAATCTTCACAGATGGCTTAAATTTTCAATCATACTCATAGACTCTGGCCACCTACCAGTGATCTTGCTCAGCACCAGAGATAATTTTGAACTCTTTAGTCTAGAGTGTATATTCAGATTATAATGAACTATTTGAACATGCCCCTGTCTCCCAAGTCTTCTCTTTTGCACTTGCTATTTCTTCTTGAATTTAGCTTGTCAAGCATTGTTTTATATTAGTACTTTTCATTTCTTCCCAAGGAAATTTAACTTGCTTGTAGATAATTTAAGAATACAAGGAGTGTATATTTACAAGAAATAGAAATAACCTCAGCTGTTGGATGTCTTTGTTAAATGCAATGGGACATATGGTGAGGGCAATGTTAGAATCCTAGAAAATGAGCTTAGCTCAGTGGGAAACTCTGGTTTATATTACCAACAACTCTCTTCAACTTCCACTCAGCTAGTAAATGAAATAAAGTACATGTTTTTGAGACATCTTGAAAATGTACAGTCTGTCTTTGTTCCTAAAGAGAAGCCAGGGCCACAAATTAAGTAGGCCTGGTAGACCTTTGTGATCATTTGATTTAATAAAGAAAGTAGATAATTACAGTGTTGGGATTTATACCTAACTCTTCATTTTGTTTTTAACTATAGATTCAAAGTAGCCCCTTCCCATATAGCTTCTGTTTGAAATAATGTTGTAAAAGTGAGTGGCATGTAATTTACAATCTTTCTCCAACAACAGCAGATTGTTATGTTCCTGTCACTGTAACAGTAGACTTCAACAAAAAGAAAACAATCTTCTATTTAATAGCATGAATATTCAGCATCATTCTTCTTCTCCCACTATCACTTAAAAAACTGAGGAAATCATTTACAACAAAGAGAGCGATTGATAATACCATACAAGGATACACTAGGTGGACATTGTTTTAAAGTCATTATCAGTTTGAGTTTATTCCTGGATCCACAGAAAACCAGATGCTCTCAAACCTTCATTCAATACAAAGTATTCCAGAGAGAGATTCCAGAGAAAAGAGAGAACATAATCTGGTGCTCTCTGAGAGCGTTTCATTTTTCAGTAAGTTTTCTGTCTCCTAACAGGAGGCTAAGTCACACTGCATATAGTATCACAGCACTATAAATTTTATTAATGGAACCCTATTATCTATTCAGTTGGAAAAATTAAGAGTGCAAACAGGTTAAAATTTTTCTCTTAACTATTAATTAATGTGCCTCAGGTGGTCTACTTTTCATTAATTTCATTGTAGTAACACAAAATGCTGTCAGAGCAGCTATGCATGCTAATTGGTGTTGCTTACAACATGCTAAAGTTAGAGACTTGAATGTCTTTTTCTAAATCAATAATAATAACACCCCACAACTGCAGATATTAAATACTGCCCATGCCAGAGCATGTACCAATGCTAACTCTACAAACTTCTAAATGTTTCCAGCCAGATTGGTGCTTGTGTTAGAATTACCAAATCAATAAAAGTTATACATTCCACTATGATGTACAACCAATGTAGTAGTAAGAAAAACACAAAGCAACAAACAAAATTTAAACCATGTGCATGTTATTTAGGTTTCGGAAAACAGTACATAAGTACTATTGGCTGTTTTCATTTTCTTATTTAGTTTAAAGAAGGAACATTTACTAAGTAGCTGTTATTATCCCATATATAGCTTAGAGGAAACAGCATCTCATAGAGTCATTCAAACTAATAACAGATGTTTTCTAGTCTTTTCATTTGAAAACAACACGGACACATTCTCCTAGGTTTGAGAAAAGAAGGAAACTTGTTGCTTCAGTACATGGAAAGAGAAGAGCTACTCTGGATAATTTCACTAGTGTTGAAGACTGGCATGTCTATCTTTTATTGGTTTTCTTTCTTATTCCTAGTTTCTCAGTGTGTAGTAGTATCGTCTTCTGAAAAGATGGTTTTCTCTACATTTATCCTATACAAATGCCTATTTATAAACAGACAAGTATAGAATGGTTTGAGTCAGAGGGGAACAATTTTGCAAAACAAAAATGAGAGATTTAAAAAACAAAACACCATGACCAGACAAAGTTAAGTTTCAACTTACAACAGCAGGAATCATCTGCTTCAGAGATTCTTCTCACTGTAGTCTGCAGACAAGTAACATCAGCCCCACGTGGTCATTCAATAAATATCCATATTCTTCATATGTACTGAGTCAAAACTAGTAGAGGAGCCAGTATTTTTCAGACTCTTGATATATGCTGAAGTTTGAGGATGGTTGTCTACATGAAGATTCCAGGTTACTATCATTATCATTTACTGCTTTGTGTGGGTCTTCAATTGCAAACACATGCTAAGTTCAACACAATCTCTCCAAATCAATCCTTTGCTGCCTTCTATTTTCAGTTACTGCTTGAAGAGTCTATCTGGAGACCTAAGATTGACCGGAAAATTTCTCTACTCTAATTTTCTGCTCTACTGGTTTATTTGACCTTCTGTACTCTTGTGTCCATCTCTCTCCTGTCTCTCTTACCCATACTTCCTCTATAAGCTCAAATTCATTTCTCCTGTAGAGATGAAGATACAGAGTTAAAGTACATATCTGTCAGGGTCTCATGTCTGATAAAACACTTTAAGGATCATAAAATCAAGCTCGAGTAAGCAATTAAAAACTCTCTAAAGCACTGTTTGAGTTTGCTGCCCACACATCATAGGTTGATTGTCAGAGATGTATGAACTTCCCATAATAATGTGAAGGAAAATAATGCAATGTTTACGTATATCTTTTTCCATAGTCAGCCCTCAGCCTTCAGAAAATCCTATTGGACTAAAAAGCTTTAGAAATATCAGTAATCAAGACAGAGGAGAAACATGATTTGTTTTGTTAGGCGTGTGGTTTTGCTGAAAGTGTTCTTGCTTCTTAAGGAAAGTGAGAATCCTAAATATGTTACACTGCAGGCTAACTGTCCAGAAGTAGCCCATAGTGAAAAAAGCTTACACAGAAGTAAATATCTCTTAACTAGACTCATGCTTAGACTCCTGCTTACTGTTTTCTAAAACTCCTTACTAAAAGACAGAATAAACACAGAAAACACACCAACCATGGCTGGAAGGAGAATGTATTTAATCTGACAAGAGATTCGTCATAACAATTGTAGTCTATATTTTGAGTTTTCTCTTGCTTATTTTCCATTCAATTCCATCTTTTCATTATTTATTTATTTATTGTTATTTTCACACTCCAGATTTTATTCCCCTCCAGGCCCACCCTCTGACTGTTCCACATCCCATAGCTCCTCCACCCCCCTGTCAAAAAAGTATTTTTTTTCTTTCACAATAAATTCCGATTATGGTTTCTCTGCTTCCAAAGCCTCAAGATCCTCCCCACATCCCCTCTCATCCAAACCCGTACTTATTTTTCTCATCAGAAAACAGATGAGTTAAAAAATAATAATAAAATAAGATGAAAAGTAACAGAATAGTGCAAAACAAACAAAAAAACCAAGGAAATATGCACACAAACATACACACAGGAGAGAGAGAGAGAGAGAGAGAGAGAGAGAGAGAGAGAGAGAGAGAGA
>NW_021604635.1:7166259-7218620 GCF_004785775.1 Grammomys surdaster | reverse complement strand
AGAGAGAGAGAGAGAGAGAGAGAGAGAGAGAGAGAGAGAGAGAGAGAAACATTCTCAAACACAGAATTCTCGTGAAAATACAATACCAGAAAACATAATATATACAAAAGACTTGTAAAGTGAAAGAAAAAAAATCCCTGACAAAACATAATAAGACAAAGACTTTCCCAAAATTTTATTTTCTGTTGATTCTCTACTGCTGGGTATGTGGCCTGTTTTTATCTGTGTATTCAATGAGACCCACACTGGAGAAAAATAAGTTCTCATTTGTAAGCAGTTAACTGGAGATACCTTCAGGGTTAAGGATGAAAGCTTGTGTCTACATCTGCTCTCAGCACTTGGAACACCATCTAGCTTAGACCTGTGCAGGCTCTGGGTATGCCTTCTTAGTCTCTGTGAGTTCATATGCCCTGTTGTGTCTGTAAGTCCATGTTTCCTTACTGTCCTCCATCCCCATGGGCTTTTACAATCTTTCTACCTTCTCTTCGGCATGAATCCCTGAAACATCTCACTTAAGATTGAGTGTCCCAATGTCTCTCACTCTACACAACATCAACTTTTGGGTCTCTATGTTTGTTCTATCTGCTGCAGGAGGAGGCTTCTCTGGTAATGACTAAGAAAGACACTGATCTATTAGTATAGCAGACTGTCATCGAGAGTCATTTTTGTTGTGTTTCTTTAGTCAAACAGTAATATTTGGTTTTCCCATAAGTCTGGGTCCCTAAGTCTCAGGTTCTTTGTCTCCAGAACAGTGTCAGGGCAGAGTTTTCCTTTAATAGAGTGTATATTAGAATGGATTAATATTAATGACAATAATAACTCTTGCAAGCAGTTCACCAATGTTGACTGGACTGTTTATAGCTTGGTTGGCATTTAAGTTTTTCCTTTGGTAGCCTGAAAACTACCTTTTATCACTAGGGGTTAAGGCTCTAGGTAGGCATTAGGTACTTGCCATCAGTTTGTGGAGAGCAAAAAGTAATGTTGTCAATAGACCAGGTTGTTCAGGGGTTTCAATGTGCCCCTTTGGCCAACAACTCAACTAGATGTAACCCATTCCCAGAACTGGAAGTTTCATTCGATGTCAAAACATGTCTATTTGGGACATTGTCTCCCCCACTGTTTGGTGATTCCTTTTAGAGTTCTTTCATGCATGTATATATATTGAGACACTTCTAGTTAATGTATTGTTTTCATACAACTCCTCAAATGATGCTTAGTTTTATTTGTCCCTTTCTGTATTTCCTCCCTTAACTTTCCCTGTTTCCTTTCTCCTTATTTGATCCCCCTATATAAATTCTACTTTGCCTTCCTGGGGAGTTCCAATTCTCTTCCAAGTCCATACCTAACATTTGTCTGCTGATATAGTGATTGTGGCCTAGCTACCAAAGACTTAACAGTTAACATCCACATATGTCCTAATACATACCATGTTTATATTTGGGGTATTTGGATTATCTCAATCAGGATGACGTTTTGCCCTATCTCCATCTATTGACTGGCAAATTTCATGATTACATTTCTTTTAATTACTTTTATTGATTGTTTGGGAAACTTGCATCATGCACCCTGATCATGCTTACCTCCAAATCATTCACGTCCCTTCCTCTCCCCCGATGACCTCCCTCCCCATCCACAAAAGAGGTCCATTTTGGGTTGTTCATATATTCATTGATCATGATCAAATTCCTAGTGGGCATCTTTGTCTTTCTCTCTATCTATGCCAGAAGTCATCAGCTGATGAGAGCCATGCTGAGGACACTGCAGGGAAGGGATAGCTCACCGAAGGGGCGGGGTGGGGGGGGGCAGATCTCTGACAAGGGGTAAGATGGCAGCAAAGGCAGCAGCATAGGCTTCAGTGGTAACAAGGACCTCAGACATCAACACAGTCCTTGATCACATTCAGGACCAATGACCCACTCATGACCCTCAGTAGCTTCACAGACCATTAGCCTCAATGTGGTCTCAGATAGTTATACATGCCACTCATGAATACCTGAGGCAAAAAAGCCTGGGAGTATCACCACAGCATCGGGCAGAATCACAAACTGTATTCTGCTCACATGGATGCCAGGCTTTATTGTGCTCTGAAGCAGCAGCATGAACCACGAATATCAACATGGCCTCTGGTGGTATTACAGACCACAGGGCCCTCTGAGGAGGTCCAATACAGTAAATGAGCCATTCCTCACATTGTGCCCCTGTCGCTGCCCAGAGCCAGAGGGATCCTGCTGCTGGGCAATGGGTTCAGGGGTCATGTCTGCATCTGTATAAGCTCCAGGCTGCTTCATACTACTTTGCCAACCATACTGGGCATTGTAAGCATGTTGACCTCAGTTCTCTTTCTCTCATCTGTCACCACCATCATGTCTCTGCTTCTGTCTCTCTTTACTATCACATGCACAGCTCCGTTTCTCTATCTGTCCCTCCTCTCCATTGCATATTTGTTCACTGTAGTGGCACCTGCTCATCTTGGGCTTTAGGTCCCAGGTATTTGGATCTGATGATAGGTTGTTTTTTTTTTTTTAGCAGTAATATTTCATTGCATAAACATATTATATTTTCTTTATCCACTCTTCAAGATTTTATTTTTCACAGATCTGAATGGCCAAGATCAATAAAATAAGTGAGACCATGTGTAGGCGAGGATGTGGAGTAAGGAAAGCTCATCCATTGATGGTAGGAGTGCAAACTTTTAAAGCCACTATGGAAATCAGAATGGTGTTTCCTCAGGAGGCTAGGTATAGAGCTACTTCAAGATCCAGCTATGCTTCTTTTGGACATATACACAAAGGACTCTCCATCCTATTACAGATAAATCTGCTCAACCATGTCCATTGCTAATGTGTGCATAATAGCCAGACATTGGAACTAGCCTAAGTTCCACTGATTCTAAACATACTACATTTAGTTTTTTAATTCTTAGTGGTAGGTTTGCAACACAAACGTGATTCTTTATTGTGATCAATTTCCCTGTCACAGAAGTGACTAATGAATGAGTGTTGAGTAAACACAGAGGACAGAAAAGAGGCATTGCCATTGATCAATGGATTCTGGAATAAAGTCTTTACTCGAGTTGGGTCTGCTAAAACAAATTGGGTAAACATAACATTGACAGAAAATAAAGTAGACAAACTTTGTCAGAAAGGAAAAAAAATGAGGACACAGAAAGATAATCTATAGCAAGTAAAGCTGGAGAGCAAGACAGAAGCCTAAAGATGCTGTGACCATTAAAACCCTAAGATGTATTGAAGTGGAAATTTCTGCTTTCTTTGGAGACTCTGTTGTGTAATGTAATGATTTTTCTGGAAAGTGTCTTATGAGAGGATGTTTTGCTGAAGCAAGCACATGAGAGGATGTTTTGCTGAGAACAGATACATGGTGTTTTTCAGGAAGCTGTCTTGTGAAAAGATATGTAATGTTTTGCTGGAACGGACATTAAGAGGACTCATGATTTTTGAAAAGAGTATAGGTAGAACCCAACAGATAGTGAACAAGGCTCCTGCATTGGTTAGCCTTTCAACACTTTGCTAGTCTTCCCTGATTTTCAGGTGTAGTGATTTCGTATAGAGAAGAGTGCCAAACAACTTCTTGTAGTTGTGGCTGCCACTTGACACTTCTGCAGAATCCTGGCAATTCGATGGAGCCTCTCAGTTCCTTCTGGATTGAGCCACTGCTACTGATTCGTGTTTGGTGTTTGCTACTGGACAGGACTGCCCCGACTGATTCATTTTTGGTGTTTGCTATTGGACTGAACTGCCTCTACTGATTCATGTTTGGAAGCACACGAAATGAACTACTTCTAAACTGGTCCACATTCTGTTTCCTATTAACTTTTCTTTCTTTTTTGTTTTTTGTTTTAGTTTTTGGTTTTTGGTTTTTTTGGGGTTTTTTTGTTTTGGTTTGGTTTGGTTTGGTTTTGGGTTTTTTTTTTGTTGTTTTTTTTTTTTTTTTGGTTTTTTTTGTTTGTTTCGCTGTATAGCCCTGGCTGTCCTGGAACTCACTCTGTAGACCAGGCTGGCCTCAAACTCAGAGATCCGCCTCCCTCTGCCTCCCAAGTGCTGGGATTAAAGGTGTGCGCCACCACTGCCCAGCTCCTATTAACCTTTGGTCCTGCCCCACCTTTGGTCAGTGTGCTAGTAGAGAGGTTGAGAAACCTTTATTAAAGTAGGTTTTGAAAAATCCTAAGCCATAAACTTATCTTCTGGACTATCTAGCAGTGTGGCGTGACACGACTGACCTTTGATGATCTGGACCATTTCCACATGAACCACTTGTATAATAAGGTAGAACCTTGACTGTGATTGCGGTTCTCCCATTCCTCTCTAGAACAGGTCATGGGTGTTGAGAAACTCACATTTTTGTGCTGAAGAAGACCTTGGAGTGAAGTGTTTTGCTGGCAACAGCTGGAAATTTCATTTCCTCCATGAATATATGTCTCATTCAAATTTGAACAAATACAATATACTTAAATTTTTTATCTCAGATACACACAAAGCTCCAGAAAGGCACTATAGATTTGCCAACACAATTAGCCCAGAGTAACTGTCCTCCTGGATTAGTTCCCATTATGTCTACAGAATACTCAAGAACTTCATATGAAAATATTTACATATAACCTCCCAAATATTTCAAACCATCTTGGATGACTTATAGTACTAAATACAAAATAAATATTACAATATAGTTACCCTGAATAGTACTAATATCACTTTTCTGTTTGTGTTAATCATGCGTTTTCCCCCTTATACTTATAATCCACAGTTGGACAAATCTGCTGATTCTCGGTTTCCTCTGTAGTTAAAGGGACATGTAATTTAGAATACAAAATATTACTGCTAAATGAAGTAAATATTACAGGACTCTGTGTGTACTAAATATCTTTGTCATGTGTGGGGAAAATTTGAGGGCTGCAACGGTGGAGTCCCAGAGGCTTCCACGCTGTGGCTGGTCCCACATGCAGGAGGAACGTCTATGGTTCCAGTGGCCTGGAGGCTTTGGCAGCGGCAGGCGCCAATGACTCAAGGAAGTCCTTGGTTCCAGAAAGGTTTATTGTCATGGAGGATGGTGGATGGATCTAGGCGTACCCCCATAAAACTCAGTGCAGTCCCTAGTTATATAGGAAAGGAGAAAGGGGGAGGATCTGGGGAGGATCGAGGAGGATCTGAGGTGGCATGCTTAATTTGCTCCACCCTCTGGCCTTCATTAGTATGTAAATCCCTAGGCCCTGAGGCCTCTAGTCATGCCCTCTACCAGTGTACATTGGGAGAGGCTGTCTCTGACCTTCATTAGTATGTAAATACCTAGGGCCTGAGGCCTATAGTCTGGCCTATGTGACTGAACAATGTAATTCTATGGAGACTGGACTGTGTTCAGGACCCTGGGTTCTTGGGGCACACTGAACTCCTGCCGGTTCTCACTGAGTCTGGGGTTCTAGGCAACTGTTCAGCCATGACCCAGGATACCCTTACGCAGTCCCACAGTCACAGACACATAGGCAAATATAAGAAGGACCAACAAATGATTTTGGCTGGGAAATATGGAGTAAGCACACAAAGCTACATATGAATTAAGCCTTGAAGGATAACTCAGATTTGCTCAGTCAACAGCAAAGAAGGACATGGCAGCATGGCTGTGCTGTGTACTCCTTATTTGCTTCTCCAGAGCTATTTTCTCTCCTATCTTTTTTCTGCCCAGAATGTGAAAATCCACAAACTTAGCCTTTGGCTTCTGGTAGAATCACCCAGTGGGTCCTTATAATAGTTAACTTATCAGAGATGATATAGATCACTATAGAATATCAGAAAGCAAGAAATGAGTTTAAGATATTTGCCATTTTTATTTCAATCCATTTTCCAGGCTACAATTCTCACTAGATCTGGTTCTGACACTATCCCTGGGAGTAGCAGTGCCTGCGCTTCCAGGTTAATGTCAGGTTCAACATCCTTTTATGCTTTCCTTGTTCTTTCCAGCTTCTTTGTAAATAGTTTCCTCTCTAGAACTAACTCATTAAGAATGTATCTATTTCCCGTCAGTAGATATCCATAAATACTATACAAAAACCAGTCTGATCATAAGAAATGACTCACTAAGTTTTTCTTCTTGCAAATTATCATGAATAAATAAAAGTTTTAAAAGTTCCCTTCAAGAATGTGGTCAATATTATCACTACTCTTTTTCCTCCTTCCCAACCATATCCAATATACTGTATCTATAGGTTATAATTCATATATTTCTTTATTTTATTTATTTTCTTCAGTGCTTATTACTTTTAACTATTTGTTCAAATGTTGCTGTTTGTTGTGATAAAGGGAAAAAAACATAAATTAAATAAACCATGTATTATGAATCTATTTCCAGCTTGAAGCTTGTAATTTTCTCTCAAGTCACCAAAGTGTTATTAAAGTTTAGTGCTAAAATACAGTATGCAGCAGTGAAAGTGTCATCTCATAGAATGTAGAGTCTGAAATCACAGGAAATCACACGCTATTTTAAATCATCCCTGACACTGATAAAGAAAAATAATTCTTGAACTTACCTTTAAGAAGATTTAAATACACAAAAATTAAAACAAGAGACCTCTATGATGTATTCCTTATTACATGACTTTTAGCTTCTAAACAACAAAAAAAAATCAGTATTTGAATGCATAAAAGAAAGGTATAGATAAGAACAAACATCAGAACTGGCTATCAGTGTTTTCTATTAGGTCGGGCCACATACATGTAGGAGCTGAAGCTCAGGCAAGGATCACAAAAGCTGCAGAGAGAAGTAGGTGAAAACTTTTCGGTTTTAATGATCTTCCTTCATCTTTAGTATTTTCTTAAGCAATGTTCTACGTGTTGTGTCTTTTAGAAAACATGCTATCCATTGCTAGAACACTTCATGAAATACACTTGACTGAGCACTCTCTAAAGGACAAAATAAGATAGGCTTTGCAATGTGATTATGGTCATAGCCCATCAACTAGATATTCAAAAATGGTAATGAAAGTAAAGAGATCTGATTCCTATGATATTCATATAAATGAACTGATTTTTAAATTTAAACTAAGGCTGAGATAGGAATTAATGTTATGATAATCATAAATACAAAACAGAATAACATGTGACCCCCATAGCATATGTTTCAACAGTTGGTCCCAAGTTATTGCAACTTTTGGAGAAAGGTTATGAGGTGTGGCCTTGTTGGGGTAAGTATATCACTGGGAGTAGGATTGGAGGTTTCAAAAGTCCATACCCTTCCCAATTAGTGTTCTTTGCTTTTTGTTAATTAAGATGTGAGTTCTCAATTGTTCCAGCAACATACATGCCTGCCTGCTGCACATTCCCTGCCATGTTGATCATAGACTCTAACCAGCTGAAGCTGTAAACCCCAAATAAATCCTTTTCTCTTTAAGTTAGTTTTATCACAGTATCTTATGACAGCCATAAAAGGTTGATTGAGACAGTACTAATTAAGGAAGTGGAGGAAAAGGGTGGAGAAATAGGAATGATCAATCACTAGAAAGACCATAAAAACACTATGAGAGAATGTGAAAATCTATGGCTATTACCGTTGGTCACCACACAGAGCTCGAAAGTGAGAGCTGAAGGATGAACAGAAAGGCCCCACTGCCAGGGCAGTGGCTGCTTCTGCATAAATGGTTAGTAAACAATAAGTGAGGCCTCAAAGCCACGGAGATAACATCTGCATGAAGACCTAATTGATGACTTCCTAAGAGTCTTCCTCTTGTTCCAATTCTACCAACAAACTCCTTCATCTGATAGATGCCTTCAGCAAAGTGGCTAGATACAAATTTAACTCAAAAAAATCAGTAGCCCTCCTTTATACAAATGATAAATGGGATGAGAACAAAATTAGGGAAAAAAACACCCTTTATAATAGCTATACATAATATCAAGTATGTTGGGATTAAAAACTTATGCCACCACCACCAATTGTCTTAAAAATTTAAATAATAAAAAAAGAATCTGGGGAGATTTTAAAGACAAGGCATTATAAAGAAATGGAAGTGGGAATAGTTTATGAATATCAGTGTTAAATATCTAGAAAATAAATTCAAGAGTATGTAACATGATTTATTCCAGTGTTAAATGTGATGATGCAGTAAATATATTAGAACATGTAAGCAGTGTCTTCTAAAATCATTTACTTTAGAATAAGAGTGTACCCTCTCCATACATGGAGCAAGGGATAAACCTGATTGGTGTTAGAAAGAAATGAAGAACAGAGAGACACACAGAAAAGCTGGAATAAGGAAGATTGCAATTTCTAATGAAGAAACCTTAGCCCCCATAAGCTCAACATATTTGGCTCACAGTCAAATATGAAGGTATACTATTACATACAGCTAAATCAAGGAGGCACGATTTATAATATATAGCTGAACCAAGGAGACAAACTTAGACAACTTACATATGAGCAGTCTCTATAAGGGAAGAGCCTTCAGGGTGTAAATGTTCTGTAGTAGGAAGCTACAGAGGATATTTTCTGCACATACTATCAACATTCATACTCAGATCCCATACCAAGGCTTTGCTGGCCCGCTGAGCCTCACCTAGAGAAGGCTTTGCACTGCTGTGGGTCCAAAGCATGGTCATGTTCATGTCAACAGTACACATTCTCTCAGCACTTCACTGACTCAGGGATTCCTCTGTTCCCTCACAAGAGCAGTCACATATGAGGCCCTTTTCTGCCACAGGACATTTCTTTCTTACCATTAATCAAATTTAACTGATATATAAAGCTAAAATTGTCTACATCCTTTGGCTATCATGTGACCGTTTGATATGTGTACACTATGTATTTAAATCAGGATAAAAATGTCTATCTCTTCAAGTCTCTAGTTCCTTGGTGGCAAAACATTCCATTTTTCTTATCTTTTTAAAAGTTTTGTGTATAAGTGTTTTGTCTGTATGAATATTTTATCTTTTAAATTTTTTTGTATCTGGATGTTTTGTCCACATGTATGTTTTTATGTTTGGCGCGTGTCATGCCTGGTGACCACAGCTTCCAGAAGAGATCTTAAGATCTCCTTGAACTAGAATAACAAATGATTATGAGCCTATGATCTTAACAGCTAATCCATCTCTCCAGTCTCAATACACCTTCTTTTACCATTTTGAAATAAAATATGAATACACACTCTCTCATTTTTATGTCCAACTGATATTCCAGAGTTCATACAGGTCACAAAATAACTTTAATGTAATGAGAAAGCATGCTCCTGGTAATCCTTTTGGAAAGTACTTTGTGTGTACAGTGAACAAAAACCAGTCTTCTGAAAAGATCCTTCCCTAGAGATATGAAGACCAACTGTCTCACAGTCACACCACTATTATTTGAATGTTATAAAGCTTTATATATTATAAAACTTTCATTTACAAAAATGTCTCCTTCAAAGTGTTCACTTTAACAGTTGAGTGATCTTAGTAAGGACAGTTTACTTTTCTCATGGCTTAGCTTACCCTTCTATAAAATGAGATCTTTAGGTCAATGAGAACAAATCTGTATGCTGCCTATCTCTCCATCAAGACATACCTCATCAGAAGTATTCTTCTAAGGCACAATGTTTTGAAGTGTGGATAAGTTTCATTGGACCATATTACTGCTCTCCTATAGAAGGAAAATGTGAAAAGTTCCTTCATCAAGCCATTTTTTAATACTGCCTGATTAAAATAGCTGATGCGCAATACTAGAATTATCCAGTGATTAGAGTGGGTTCTCTGAGAGTCAGTCACTAAAAGTCATAGTCCACCTGCTGTTGTAGGTTCAGAATAACAGTTCTCATAATTTTCAGTTTACTGTTCCCAAGTATGTCATCTATCCTGATTCTCCTTCTGCAGAAAATATAAATTAGAACTGAGTACAAATGAGTCTAACTAGGTAATTATTTTGATTTTCCCACCATGCAATTGCCACAATGAAGTGTAAAACCCTTGTCAATATACTAACATGGAAACACTGATACTCTCTTTAGAAATCCTTAATGGTCGGTTTTAGCATCCTCAATGAGAAACCCATTGTGATTTTCTTAGCTACAGTCCTCTCCCTTGTAAAAGTTATTCACCATGAAATGATTTTATGAATAGTGAGGTCTATCTAGATACCAGAGAATTTTTACTTACTAGATCTATATTCCAAGATAGTAAAAATAAATCATGTAAGATATACATGATAAAAATAAGATAAAGATAAAAATACTGGCACCAGCAAAGCAAGATGTAGAATGATTTACAAAAGTTAGAGGCATAGCCTCTGAAACAGACACATAAAGGTACAGCTGTGCTGTGCATTTGCTTTTCAAACAGCAGTTCATATTGCAAGTCCATTCTTGTATGCTTTGCCTGTTAATCTAGCGTCCTTGGGAATCATATGTTTTAGCCTTATATGTATCATACCCTGACAAATATTTAATAAAGGACTACAAAGAAGAAGAAAGAAATGAAAGAAGATGAGGGAAGAAAGTGGGAAGTTGGGAAGGAAGGAAATTATGATCTGGCCACATTTTTACTTAAAACTGCTTTGAACTAAAAGGTGTTTGCTCATTTTTGAGATTTCCCCAAAGTTATGAGATTAATCTCATGGAAGCCTGCTGGTTAAGATATTCTGGTACCCAAAGTTTAGACTTTAAAATTGAGGCTTGGTCATGAAAGTTAGTGTTGGGTTGGTTTTACCAGAGCTTGTCAAGCAACACAAATAGAAGTATCATTTTGGTGGTCTCCTAGGACTCATCTTAGAGCTTCAACACTCTAGTCCTTCTTCTGTCTCATTCTGTGGCTATGACTCAGAAGTCTCAACTATGTTGCTGTCAGTTAAAGATTCAAGATTATCTGCATATGTACGATTCATTTTCTCCAGTCCTCCAATCAACAATGATGAGTTATATTATATTCTCAGGGAGTCACGAAAAATATTTACTAAACACACATAGGTAAAAAAACAAACAAACAAACAAACAAACAAAAAACAACGGACCAAAGTATGGAAACCACTAAGGTTCAACATGGCAAACCAAAGAGATATATTGGGGTTAAAAATATGGGTTTATGATTATTTACAAGAATAGAAGTGACTCAAAACTAGCTGTATCACCAAAGACCACCGTAGCATGGGTAACAGTTCACAAATGCTAGAAAAATGTGTCAATGCAAAACCAAACCTTTCATCTTAAGAGAAAGTTTACTCTAGAGCCATTTTGAATGATTGTGATTCAGGAATGCAGATATAGGTTATCCCAAATTCTGTGTTGCAAACTGGAAGCAATTTCACAAAGTTTTTATAAGTTTATGGAACAAAGTCATAAATCAAGACAATTTTCAAAAAATACAATGGTTTGTACATCAGAGATGCAGGAATGGCAAGATGGAACTTTTCTAAAGATTCAAAATGCTATCTGATTACGCCCTTGACATTTTAATTGGTGGACCATAGTAATTAGCTAAATTAATAGACTTCAATAAGTTTCTGTCTATCAGTCACAAAATGCTAATGATCACACAATGGTGGGCAAAGAAAGGCTGTTTCTGAGGGAGGGCAGATCTAGCCAAGATAAGGGAATGAGACTCTGGGACTGAAGCTTTCTAATCTGTCATAGTACTGAAGTTTGAATCAGTCAGTCTATACAGACATAGCTTCTTTCCAGTAGTTTTCATCCCTTCACACCTAGAGCATACTGCACAACTTTAAAACAAGTTAACAAGTTGAAGAATGTCCATTCTTGGTAGTTCAGTTGATATGAATATCTTTCATGCAGCTTGGAAGTCTGGGAGATAGCAGGTTTGGTGATTTTTGTTTCATGGGATTCCTAAAGCTTTTGAGTTTTTTATTTTCTGAGTTTAAAGAACTTCCCTTCAGAACACCCCTCTTGTATTTCATCACACCCTGGTACATCAAGTCTCTGCAGGACTAGATGCATCCTTTCCCACAGGCCAGAAAAGGTGGTTCAGTTAGGGAAGTGGGATTCACAGGCAGGTCAAAGATTCAGGGACAAGCACCACTCTAGTTGTTTGGGGATTCTCACAAATATCAAACTGCATATCTGCTACATATGTCCAGGGGTCCTAGGCTCAGCCTATGTTTTTTCTTTGGTTGGTGGTTCAGTCTCTAGGAGCCTGCAAGTGTCCAAGTTAGTTGACTCTATTGATCTTTTGATGGAGTCCCTGTCTTCTTTATATCCCTCAGTCCTTCCCTCAACTCTTAATACTATTAATAATGTCATGGATTGGTCTTAAATTTGGCCAGTCATTGATTGGCCATTCCTTCCATCTCTGCTCCATCTTTGTCCCTGTATATCTTGTATTTATTTCATTTAACATATCCACATGTTCTAAAGATCAGTATGAGGATATCCTAATGGTGTCAGTTCCTGCATTTGTACAGCCTACTTCTTGACACTAATTATATATAACATCTACTTTTAAAATATAACACTGCATATATATATTGTTGTGAAACATTCATTAAAGAAGACTTGGACATGTTTTTAAGACAATAAAAATTCTGTATTAGCTGGCCAGCAACTGCCCTAGGTGTTAAAGTTCCCAGTGTAGCAGAATGCCTTTCTCAGGATGAGCTTTTAAGCACAAAATCTACCTCCTGGGTTGACATATTTCAGTTAACAAGAATGTTTAGCCAGAAGCAAAGCTATAGAAGCCACAAATCAAAGTTGATATATTTAGAAACTTTATCATAACAATGATCTTTAATTTGTTTTCTATTGGCAGGTGGTACTATCTACATGCTGTGTTTTACAGCTTGAATGGTATGCCTAACATGGAGTCAGTTTTGCAAAGGTCTTGGAACCTACTAAGGTATAAGAGCCTGTTATATATATTTATTTATTTATTTATGTAGATTATTTCATACTTAACATAGTCTTTGATTAATTTTTGTAAGCAGCTTACAATCGAAAGTTTTGCAGTTTAGAAACTTAAATAATTTTATCTAATTTGCATTAGTAAATAAGAGCGCCCATAACTACATCTGGTTGACATCATCCAAATCCACATTACTACATCAGTTCTCAAAATATACTCTAAATGAAAAGCACCATAAAGTAAGTCTGTTAGTTTACTATTTCTTACTAACACTTCAGTTTCTTCTATAGAACATCATCTTTCTGGTGCCCACTTCAAATTAATCTAATCACAAACATGACATTCCACTGCATGTTAAGTGGTGTTGAACAACTCTGAATCTAATATAAGAGAAAGTGGGAAAGAGTCTTGAACTCTTTGGCGGGGGGTGGGGGGTGGGGGGAGAAATTTTCTAAACAGAACTCCAATGTCATATGCTCTAAGATCAAGAATTAATGAAGGGGACCTCATGAAATGGGGAAGCTTCTACAAGGCAAAAGACATAGCCAATAAGACAAATTGGAAACCTACAGATTGGGAAAAAAATAACTTCACTAACCCTGTATCCAATAGAGAGCTAATACCCAAAATATATGAAGAATTCAAGAAGCTAACCACCAAAAAACTAAACAACCCAATTAAAAAATGGTGTTAGGAACTAAACAGAGAATTCACATCAGAGGAATCTTAAATGGTTGAGAAACACCTAAAGAAATGTTCAAAGTCCCTAGTGAATAGAGAAATGCAAATCAAAAATACCCTGAAATTCCCCCTTATACCAATCAGAATGGCTAAGATCAAAACCTCAGGCCACAGCACATGTTGACAAGGATGTGGAGAAAGAGGAACATTCCTACATTGATTGTGGAATTGAAAACTGGTATAATCAATCTTGAGGTTCCTCAGAAAATTGGAAATAGATCTACTGAAGACCCGCCAATACCACTCTTGGAAATATACCCAAAAGATGCCCCACCATGCTACAGGAGCACATGTCCCACTATGTTCATAGCAGCCTTATTTGTGGTAGCCAGAAGCTGGAAACAACTCAGATGTCCCACAACAGAAGAATAGTTACAGAAAATGTTATTCATCTACACAATGGAATATTACTCAGCTATTAAGAATGAGGATATCCTCAGTTTTGCAGGCAAATGGATGGAACCAGAAAATATCACCTTGAGTGAAGTGATTCAGACCCAAAAGGACATGCACGATATGTACTCACTAGTAAGTGGATATTAGCCAATCTAAAAAGTACAGAATACTCAAGATACAGTCTACATAACTCACAAAATTCAATAAGCTGAAGGGCCCAAGTAAAGATACCTCAGTCCCACTTGGGAGGGAGAAGAAAGCAATCACAAGTGGGGAGGGAGGGAGAGACCAAGGAGGGAAAGTGAACAGACGTGTGGGGGAGGTGGGAGGGGAACCTGATCTGGTATTGGGTGAGGGAAAAGGACTGAAGCCCTGAGCCCCAGCAGAAAGAATAGAAACAGGCAATTTTGAGAGGTAAGAGGTTGGGGGGACCCCCCAGAATGTACCAGAGACCCGGGAAGTTAGAGACTCTAAAGACTAAAAGGGAGAGGCCTTAGATGAAATGCCCAACAGGAGGGAGAGTGAAGTTATAGAGCCCACCTCCAACAGGAAAACAGGGCATCAAGTGAGGGAGGTGGTTGCCATCCCACAGTCAAAATTCTGACCAATAATTGTTCCTGTCTGAAAGGACTACAGGGATAGAAATAGAGAAAGTATGAGGAAAAGAAGGTTCAGTGACAGACCCAAAGTGGGATCAAGCTCAAGGAGAGGTCCCATGGCCTGACACTATTACTGAGGCTATGGAGCCTTCACAAAAATGGACCTATCATGACCCCTCAAAAAGACTCAACAAGCAGCTGAAAGAGTAAGATGCAGATATTTGCACCAATGGACAGAAGCTACTGACCCCTGTGGTTGAATTAGGAAAAAACTGGAAGAAGCTGAGGAGGAGGGCGACCCTATGAGAGAACTAGCAATTTCAAATAACCTGGATTCGCGAGACCTCTCAAACACTGGACTGTAATGGGAGAATTTTTAAAGGCCGCGCATGGCTCGGCTAGTTCCTGAGCCGCAGCCATGTTCCTGCTCTATGTTCTCATTCTAATGGCAGCGGTAGAAGCACCAGCCCGGTAGCTCCGGCCCTGGCTCCACGGGACATTAGCGTGGCTGCTGTCTCTTCCAGTCAGCTTTGTAGAGACCATGTCCCAAAACCCAGGGAATAACCGTCAGGCCCATGCAGTAGATATAACAATTCTAGTACCTGGTAGAAATAAGTCTCTTAAAACTTTAAGACTATTCAATGGATTTATATATCAACAAATACTCAATATACAAGATGTCTACACAATTAGAATTGTTACCCAATATCTATCCTTTGATATGAATTGCTACCTGTGCCTACTAGAGACCCACATGTCTTCCTCCATGTTGCTAGCCTCTCCTTCTCCCTTTCCTCTTCCTTTCTCCTCCTTTTCCTTTCTCCTCCTCTCTTCTCACTGCACCTACCTCTTCTACTGCCCAGTTTCTGAGCTCCACTTCAGATACAATGTAGCAAGAAAATATCCTGCTACGCTGGCCCACCATCCAGGCAGCATACACCAGCTGATATGAGGCCCCCAACACATATACAGCAGAGGGCTGCTGGGTCTGAGTTTAGTCAGAGAAGAAGCACCTAACACTCAAGAGACTGGAGGACCCAGAGAATTTAAAGGTCTGGTGGGGAGGGGTTGGAGACATCCTTGTGGAGACAGGGGGGCAGGGAGGAGGTATGGGATGTGGAACAGTTGGAGCGTGGACCGGGAAGGGAGTAAAATTTGGAGTTTAAAATAAAGAAATATTTTTTTTTTAAAAAGCACTTCAGTACACTGTGCATGTAGAAGTCTAGTTTGGTCTTTTGTCACATTGAGTGTCTACTAGCCTTGGATGTCTAAGTCAATATTACAAAAGCAATATGCCTAATTTTAAAACATCAACATCTAATTTGGGAATAATTCTAGTTGCATATATAGAAAGGACCCAATGAAGGAGTTCCACCGTCCTATGATGCTGGGGCTACTGAGGCTTCTTTGTCTTTTCCCAGTCTTAAAACAAAAGGTATTACTTTTCCCCATGAAGAACAGACTGAAATAATAGCCATGCAGAGAAAATCAAACCAGTTATTTTTACAATCTTTAGATTGTAATCTATGTTCTTCTCATAGATTGTACAAAAAGGTTAGTGATTTCTGCAGTACCTGGCCGTTTCAAAACGGGAGCATTTTATGAGTGATATAAGAGTAACATAAAAGTTTCAAAGAGAGAAATCTGGAATTGAAAATCCTGATAGGTAGAAACTATTTTGCAGTTTCCTCAAGATGCCTGCTTAATATTGTGTCCTGTTGCTTGGCTGATTTTCTTCTTCATCCTGTCTCATTGCACCTGAACACAAAGATAAATGTGCCCATAGCACAACCATATCTGAAAGAAGAGAATAAAATGGCATTCTCCAGCCTAGCAAATAATTGTATCAGAGAGATTGCATCACCTTCTGAACACTCATTGATGTTTATTCTGGTTTGGATTTAGTCAGAGGTATCATATGGACCTTTTAATTACAAAGAAAAAATTATTGCTTTTTGGGGCTATTACAAAGCAATGATTATCCGGTAATACATTGTTTGCAGTTCACCAGATGAAACTTTACTACATTCTTCCAAATGCCTTCATGATTCAATCTTGAATTGAGTAACACAGGAAAAAAAGAATCAATTTCCTTTTAAGAAATAAATATTTAATCATCATACTGGATCCTTGTCAACCTGAAAAATGTTTGCAAATGTGAAAAGTAAAATAAAATACACATCATAATTCATTGTAAGACACTGCTAATAGTATCACACACACTCACACATACATTGTATTTGGCAAATCTTACTATTTTTTTCTCTGTACCTTTTTTGTTGTTGTTGTTGTTTTGCAGTTACTTCTTTTAAGCTTTACTTCAGGTTCCTAGACCATTAAATCTGTTCCAAACTCCAATTTAAGTATGTGAAAGGTTCACCTAAAAAAATACTATCTAGTATGTAGAGTATTATCTTTTTCCCAGGAATTTGTACCTCAAATTCAACCTTTAAAGAATAGCTGAGTACCATTAAGATACAAATTCTTAGGAAGAGGAGACCTAGCCTCCCTGCATCTGATTTCTGAGGGACTGCACTGTAAAAATCTATTAAGTTACATGAAGACATGGTTAGGACAGCACTAAAGGCACAGCACAGACTATACACCATACTCCAGTTTTGAAGACCTGGTATGCCTTGGAAGACCTACAACATTTGGAATATTTATAGAGGTGTATACATAGAATATTATAGACATGGAGTGTAAAACATTATGGTTAAAGAAATTAATTTGGAAAAACTCAGCAGTGTTCATATTTAGAAATGTATAAATGGGTATTTTTAAGCATAGACCTCAGATTAATAAGTTTATAAAATGTCCTAGAGAAAGTGGGTCTCTGCAATGAATAAGAAAAGGCATATCCATTGTTTTATCTATATCATTTGGAAATTTACATATCATATTACCATTTTAAAGGCTCTGAAAAGTCTTATATTTGGAAAAGATATATGGAAAGAAACAAAATGTTTATTAAGAAAGAAGAAAGGGCAAGAAATGTGAAGAAGGTAAATTCCTTAAACTAGATAAATTACACAAAGAAACTAATCTGCAAGGAAAGTATTAGCTTTGCTGTTCAGAACCCAGGAAGAAATCTGTTGTATGGCCAATAATTATTTAGCTAATGAATGAATGAATAATGTAGCATCAAAAAGTAATTCCTCCCAGAATTTCATTCTGCATTAAATGTCTATGCGGCGAAGAAGGTGTGGATGTACCACAACTTCAGAAAAAAAAAGAGTATGTGATTTTGAAGGAAGTTTCCCCAAATGTAAAACACCCTGTCACACACAAATTACTCCACCCCTACCCATCAGTCTCAATAATGCTTTTCTTGAGAAATTCTACTCCACAGCTTCTCACCTGGGTAGAAGAGATGAGGAAGAACCCAAACCAGAGACAAGAAATATGACTTGTTCTCTCTTGTCTGCCCCCAACCAAAGCGAAAATTATACCAGAAAAAATAATGCCAAACAATCACTTTGTAAGACAAACAGAGCCCGCCCCGTATGTCTAGTCAAAGTACCCAAATCCATCAGAGTCACTTGCTGTGAAACACTGGCCAAGAGGCCATTTTCCCAATGGAAAGATCTTAGGTTCACTCCTTCTGAACTTGAGGACCATATCACCTAAATCTCAACACACTTCTATGTTCCTGGATTCATAGCAAGCAGGAGTAGGCTGTGTTAATGACACTGAGAGAGACTCCTTGAAAAATGTCAAATGTAGATGAATTTCTGTCTGCCTATGGATGGATAGAAAACCAGTAGGAAAAAGAAAACGTGAAGTTCAGCAACATATGCCTGATATCTTTACAAACAGAAGAGAGAGAGAGAGAGAGAGAGAGAGAGAGAGAGAGAGAGAGAGAGAGAGAGAGAAGGGATTGGGGTGTAAGAAGGGAAATAAGAAAGAAAACTGGTTCCAGTGATTTCTTTTTTAAATAGAAGGAAACTTGATCAGTGTTCTAGCCCTTGGGTGAAACTTTTCCCAGTGGAAGAGTTACAGCTCTGAAGAGAAAGGCATTCTGGCAGTCAAGTGCCAAGCAATATCATAAAATTGCATCACAAAACAAGCCTCATATCACAACACAAGGAATTTATTATGAAACACACAAGAGGGTTGCTACCCCTGCTAGGACAAAAAGCATGATACAGGCTTAAAGGGTTTTGCAGAAGAGTTTTCCAAGGTCAAAATTTCCAAAGTAGGGATGGATGAGATTTCAAGCCCTGAACTTGGGATAAGTGTAGAGATTGGTGGTATTTTCTGCTCAGGGACTGGTGGGTTTTGGTCTGTTTTCAAACTCAGAAATGAACTCAGACCTTTTACCTTACAAACTGCAGAAGGAAGAACTGAACCAAATTCTCCCCTGACAATAAAATTGGTGGCAAAGAGACCAGGGTCAAAAGAAAACACCCTGACCCTTCTCCATGCTGGGTGACTATCATAGCATCAGAAAATGATATATGCAGATCACTGAGAAAGTAAACTCATTGCTGATACTAGCCAGAGTAGAAACCTCCTCCATCCTGCTATATTGATATGCTAGACGAGGTGTGTCCACTGGGACAATTGGGGCACAAAGTTTACGGAGGGTAAGCAACTGCATTGGGGTTGGGTTTGGCATGTGCTTCATTGGAGGGAGTTTATATTAATGCTATCAACCTAATCAAAAGAGGTTACAGGTCCAGGGAGAGACCTTTTACTGTATTCATACTAAGTAAACATGTCAAATGGACTTCTAAATGTGTGTTTCTGCATATAGAACATATAGATTAAGGCTGTTCTAAGCCTTGGAGAGAAGTTTTTCTCTGTTCTGGTGAGTAGCTAATCCAGTCTCATAACTGTTAGCAGAGCTGATAGTAACTGAATATCTAGTGTTAAGCTCTGAATTTAATGTCTATAAAAAAAAACCCTTTACACACGCTCACACAGTCATGAGAAGAGGACACGAAGAACAAGTAAAGAAACAAAGAAAGTGAGAGTCTGAGGATGGAGAGGGTCGCTGGGAAAAACTACCCTCTGGACTTAACAAACTCCTTGCACTCATGAGCTAACTATAGCTCTTGCCTGCATAAGATCTGTACCAACTCAAGCCAATAAAAGCAATCAGTCAATATTCCAAGAGGCAGCACCAATTGCACTCAGTGGGTCACAAGAAAGAGAGGGGGGAGAGACAGAGGGAGGTGTGAGGAAGGAAGGAAGGAAGGAAGGAAGGAAGGAAGGAAGGAAGGAAGGAAGGAAGGAAGGCTCCAGAGAAATACTGAAATGCCCAGTGGTTAAGAGAACTAGCTGCTCTTGCAGAGGACCAAGGTTCAATTCTCAGAACCTATATTATGGTTCAAACTCTGTGTAACAACAGCTCTAGGTGATCCAATGCCCTCTTCTGGCTCCCAAGGGCACCAAGCACACATGTGATGTACATACATACATGTAGGCAGAATACCCATATGCATAAAATAATTATAAAATAAACTTTGTTTTTTAAAAGGAGAGGACAAAAATGAGAAGGAGAGGTGTTTCTGTGGGATGGCAATGAGAGACTGGGATGTGTATGAATGAAAGACACTGTTTACAGGAATGAAATTGTCAAAGAATCAATAAAGCATATTTTATTTTAGGAATAAATATATAAGAGTAAATAAATATTTAGGAATAAATAAATAAAGAGGAGAGGAGAGGAGAGGAGAGGAGAGGAGAGGAGAGGAGAGGAGAGGATAAGCATTCTATGACTAACAGAGATATTAAGTTCTTTGGTCACTCCATCCAAAGTTTCATCACCTTAATGCCTGCCCCACCAGTACAGTACCATGGAAGGATACATGATGCTCCAACTAAAGCAAAGGGAAGTCTTTTATGTGAGATGGAGAGGAGACTGATGGTACAGGTAGAGGACAGCTCTGAACTCTCATTACGGAGAAGAACTGCCTCTAACAAGAGTCCGTAAATCTTCCCTTAGATGTCCGAATGATAATGATAAAAAAAAAAACAACACTATCGTAAAAGGCAGCAGTCCCATTCACACCAATGGACAGTAACAGGTGCTAACAAACGTAACGCTGCATCCGGCAGTCACATCCACCTGTTTGATGTAGACGTCATGCAGTCATTTACTTCTTATGGCAGAACACCTTAGATTATGTTTCATATCAAATTTTGCTTTTAATGTGCAGTTTGTGAAAACAAGAATTACCCAGTTTAAGCTTTATTTAATGTTCAGATTTAACAGTTGGAGAAACATTTGCAAATGTGAGGTACTTGATACACAGTTTAAAAGTTGTTCGTGGCTTTGTACCACTGAGTTCACAGTTGCAGCAGGCAATCTGATGTGTGCAGCTATTGTTAACAACAAAATCAAATTGCTATACAATCAGCGGATCAATGCATAATTGACCATGAAGATAAGCAGATATATCAGCCAATTTGTTAACTTTGTGGAGAAATGGACAAAGTTAATGAAGAAATTGCAGGAAGGAAATTAAAAGAATGTAATCAGAATTGTTCTGATCAGAACAATTTATATGAACGAGGTACAGAATTTTTTCCATTACTTTCTTGGAAAGCCCTTGATGGCTCATACTTAGAATTTATTAACTTTCTGCAGTGCTTAGTTCTCCAGGAACATGTTATGTGGAACTTGCTTAACATATGTCTCTTAAAGCAACCACAAAGCACTTACATTTACTAAACTAATACAGTTAGAAAAATATGTTGTTTCCTATTTTGATTTTTAATTTTTAATTTTGTCTCAAAGTAGTGGCTTTCCTAGTGACACTTCCATATATTCTTAACTTTGGGTGATCCTTCACTCTTTTCTCCACCTCCCTTCCTAATGATTTCCCTGGACTCAATCCATCCTCTGCCTACTACTCCACCTCCCTACTCCTCCCTGAAATATGCTATAAAATTTTACAGTGTATGGCACTGGCATAAAAGCCTACAACACATAGGCCCATGAAATAGAACAGAGTAGCCAGACATAAACCTACACAGCTATAGCAATTATATCTTTAACAAATACTCACTAAAGGAAAAAGACACCTTTAACAGATCATGTTGGTAAAACTGAGCATCTACAAGCAGTGGAATGTAACTAGTTCCTCCTCTCTAATCCTGCACAAAAGTCAAATCCAATTAATCAACAACCTAAAAATAAGGCCTGGAACACAGAAACTGCTGCGAGGTGGATGAAGGAAACATTTGACATAGTTCCCATAGGTAAGGGAAGTCAGAGAATAAGGCCAATAATCATCACATGGGACATCAAAACCCATGAAGTTTCTATATAGCAAAGGAAACCATTAATCTAGTGAAGGAAGGGATAGCCTATGGAATGGAAGAAAATCTTTGCAACCTCTGTGTCTGACAGAAAATACCTCAAATGAACAAAAAAACTCAAAAGCTATGTTTTCTTATGTGTGTAGGAATAACAATTGCATAATCAATTATATTGTAGAAACAACACTAATTATAACAGACAACGCATAAAAGATTATTAGACATAACTGAGGGATGAAGCACGGGAAATATATTAAAGCCAATTTATTAAGAGAGAACACAGGGAAAGGGTTGAGAGCTTCTGAATACAATTACAGTCATTCCCTAAAGGGAACAACTTAACCTTAAGGGAACCTAAAGACATCATTTGAATTCTTATAATATATACAATATGCATATGAAATAAAATTACTTAATGTATATGCTTACATGTATTTTATTTCATATTGTGTAAATAACTTAAAACAGGCAGGTCATTGCCTCTTAGAAACCGAGCATAATGATCCTCTGAGTGACTCCTTTATAACTTCATACTTGAAATATTTGTGGTCATGGATAAGCAAACAGCTATCACAATGCTATAAATTTATATAGATTTAATTTTTAAAGTAGTAATCAAAAATGAGGCGGAAAAAAGCTTTACATGGTACCTTAACACTCTTCCCCATTCATAATTTCATTTGTGCCTCACAGACATGTCAGGCAAGTCGATCAAGTGGTACCATCCATCATACTTAGAGATGAGGCTGCAGGTCAGATAAAATGAGTAAAGTGATGTTACCAAGGTCATGTTAATAGATAGAGAATGAAAATAACCTTCACAGAACAATTCTGCTTTCCACCATATCAATACTGATATTTGATATTCTTTATTTTAAGGGATCCATTCTTTCTCCTTAAACTTTCTAAAAGCTTTGGTCAATGTGCAGTGTAATGGACATATTATTTATCAAGAAGAGTTGGAAGCAGCTAAGCTGTTCTTGTAATCTAAATGTCTTTAATTGAAAAAAAAGACAAGCCTACATCCCATCCCATCCCACCCTCACTTGGCTTCCCACTTTAGTAAACAACTTGCCTGCTTGTCCAGACACATCGTGCAGACCTCAGGAGAATGAGAACATGTTTGTTTCCATTTCAGAATAGCTCATCCAGGAGCACTAATACCTTGTAGACTTAGATCAGTAATGAGAAGTTATCAATATTTAATGGGTGAGGTGGATTGATGCTCATTCTTTCTTAGGACAAAGTTTTCTTCTTCTCTATGTCCTGTCAAAAAAAGTCAATAGATTATCTTAAAATTAGAAAACCCAAGAACAAAAACCAGTTCAGATTTTTACCTCAAATGGAGCCTGAAATCAGCAGTGAAAGAGAAAATGAGATTTCCCAGAGACTTAGGAGAACCAGAAGAGTAAATATGTAAGCCCAATGTATTTTCCAACATTGTGGATGTAAGATATTAAGTTACTATGCACCTGCTGAGCACTCTGTAATGGAAGGATGTTTGGTTCAGACTCCAGTCCATTCTTCTTCAGAACTACTATCTATCATTTCCTACAGAAAGTCTCTATGCCTTTCATACCCCTAAGCATGTGCTGAAACTCACTATGAGCACCTTCCGGATTAATATTTGGATTTTGTTTTGTTTCAAATTACTAGTGGGCTTTATCATGTTTTTACAGAGAATTTATTTGATTTGATTAATTTGGCCTCAGTTCTCCATTATTTTGTTTTGTTTAGCTTTGTGTTACTATGGTGGCTCCTTTTTCTTCCTTCTTGCACAAGTACAAATAATTTTAGAGAGAATCTGATTTGACCTGTCCTTCAAATACTGGAGGTGAGCATCATCACCCCTACTGCTGAGGTGGAAAAGTCATACCCTTGTTTTGCATACCAGCACTCCCCCAATTTTTTTCCGACAACAAAGACAAAAGAAATGTAAATCTAGACTGATGCACTTCAGGTCTTATGTTCTTAATTTCTAATGAACTCCCATTGTTTTCTGCTGCTTTACAAATTTTAGTTATTTAAATCGAAATAGTATACCACTAACACCAAGTCCACTGAGTATTTAAACAGAAAAAGAGTAACATCCCCTTATGTTCCTCCCGTGTATCCCCTTCTTCATCAACAGCTTACTCACACATGACCCAGGAGGACTTCTTAACTCTCTCTTTAGACACTAACAAAGATGCACCAGGCTTTATTAAAAGATGCTAACTCTGCACTCTATTAGAGACGGATAGGGAAAAAATCCCTCTGAAGTTAACACAAAGTTCAATAAGTCTATATGAATGGTTAAAGATAACTGAAAATTCTGTCATTTTCTTTTATTCCTTGCTTCCTTAATATCAGCTGTTCTGATGCTGTGATCCACTGAATACTGAAGGAAGGATGCTCTGGAGGAATCAACACTGTCCTATTTACAGGACCAGTTTTAAAACATTGACTTCTACCTCAAAACCCAACACACAGTGAAAACAAAAACAAAACAAAACAAAACAAAAAACAAACAAAATAAATGTGAAGAGAACTTCCATGGAAACGTATTGCCACAACATAGAAAGAGCTCTGTCTGTCTTCAGCATCGTAGTGTGACGTTTCTGTAATCCTGACAGTCTCTGAGACTTGAAGTCTGTGTCTGAAATGCTTCTGGGAAGTGATCTTCCATGGCAAATACTTATGAAAGATGAGCAAAGCATGCTGAACTAGAAGAGACGTGAACTCTGACACAGTTTCAGTAGGTATGTCTTGCAACTGGAAGGGCTCTTGAGAGTTGTCATGTCTGAAGATAAATCCAAGCCCTAGGATGGCATAAGAATAGAAACCTATGCTGCTGCTTTATAGTGCATGTGACATGTATTTAGATGATTCTTATTTATGAGTCTATGAAAACTAGCTTTTAACTGGCTTTCTTTCTCTACAAAGATACCATCTCTTTAACTTTCTCTTTCTAATACATAAATTATATTTTTTGTAAAATGTTCTAAATTAAAATTGACAAGATTTTTCTTGCAAAGTCTACTCCCATAGTCCTCTCCTGACACCCACAGTCTTCAAACTAATTTTAGCACAGAGTTAAAAAGTCAAATTAATATGAGTCTACTAGGAATATCTTGCCCAAAATCCTTTGCGACCCGAGAGCTCTTTTATTAGATCTATTTTTAATTGAATGTATAGAGATTCAGTTAAAGAACTCTATAGAAAAAATGTCAAGTATGAGAATATTAAACCAATAAAAAAAGAAAGAAAAGACCTTCGTTGTATCTACTTTTGACGTCCTAGACATATAACTTTTAAATAGGGATCTCAACCTTAGCTGCACACAGTATTACGACCATAATTAGAGGGCAAAGAATTGCCTTTTTGAAAAATTAATGCTCTATTTCAAACAGTGTAAAGCATCTTTGGCCCATGTTAAACTTATAATTTATACTAAATTAGTAGACATGAGTCTTGAAGCAAGGGCCTTCTATGTAGTCACAGCTATCAGAAAACTATCTCCCTCTCTTGGCCCTTGGTCCCAATTCACATTTATGAATGCCCAGGACAGTAAATGAATCTGCTTTCTCTCATGACCATCAATCAATGAATACATAGTTTTATAACAACTTAACATAAATTTAAATAATTTTATACAAAAGGTTTTATCATTTAATAGTTAGAAAGCCCATACAAAATTTTGATATGCAGGAAATTTTAGTCTCACTCAAAAACAGCATTTTAATTTACGACTTTGATTTTTTTTATTTTCTTGTGATAAAAGTAGATTTCCAGATAAAAATCACCTCTTATTAATATCTAGCATAGACCATTAATGCCTCAAATAAACATGAGTCAATTCTTAAGCTTTTATTTTTAATTTTCTAGAAAAAATAATTTATAATCTCAGTATGTAGACATCTTACTGCCATTTGGTCAAAACATCCTGTAGCTGACAGGAACTTACCTCAGGCTACTGTTTGCTTGCAGTACATGTGCATGTCAGGTCTGCGGTATCCAAGGCTGCCATCTAAAGCATGTGATTTTTTTCCTCCTTGTATTAATAACAAAGAATTCTGGCCCACAGCATGATCAGTAGATTTCTGTGACTGTCATCCGTGATTTACCAGAGACTCACTGGAGATAATGAACATTGGACAGAGATTGGAAGAGACATTTTAATCATCTTTGAACTTACTGGTATAAATAGAGTGATAGTTCTTCCTTTACTTTCCAAAACATATCAAAAGTTTATGGAAAAATAATATTTTTATATTTTCTGATTGAATGTAGAAACTTATTGCCAGTTTCTTTTGGGTGTTTAATGACATAATCTGAAACTGAAAATGCCTATTGAATGTGACTCAAAAACTACACGTTCAGATTCTTATTCTAGTAATGTAAAATTATTTGATTTTTGAAAGTTTCAAATGGATAACGGCTGAGACATCTTTGTAGAGCACATAACTTGGAAGTAAATAGTGTCCATTGATAAGAGACACAACAGAGTAGCATGTAACCCTGAAAATAATTGAAGTCATTGCCAGCAACTGTGATCACCCTATCTCACACACCAGAGGTGATTTTTACAGCAGAGGTAGCAGTGTGTCCTCTAATTTAGTGGTTTAAAAAAAACTAAGGGAGAGCAAGGAGACTCAGGGTCATAGAAGTCAAAAGTCAATGGAAAACACTTCATTTCGAGTGGAAGGGGGATAAGAGAGGACAGTAGTGGGGGTTGACCAACTTGGAGTGTGTGTGAACTGTGAAAGAATAAAAAGGTACAAAGAAATTGCTAAACTAGCTTTAACTAGTATATAAATCTGTACTATTTTAAGCTAAAAGTATAAAAGAAGCAAGTATAATTTGATCTTCTTATAAACATACAAATGAATAGAAAATTGCATAAAATAGGCCCAGAACTATAAATGGTTGATATTAAGTGGTGAGGATGCCATTACAGACTTGAAATATTTTTATATTTTTAGTCTTTTTTACAATGAATCTACATTATTTTTCTATTTTAGGGGAATGATTTATTCATTAAGATGAACCAAAAGATAGATTGCATCAAATTACCTTAGTTTCCATTTAATTTGCAGAGTTAAAATTCAGCATTAAATTTCTGTATTTATAGAGGTGATCACACACACACACACACACACACACACACCCCACACACACAAATGTGAACAAGGTTTCTAAGGCAAAAATCCAGCTAAGTCATTGTAATGGAGCAATATCCAGTTCTACACTAAATCCATGGCTCCCTACAGTTGACATTCATAAGTCATTGAACCAAAAGCACTGTTACTGTCCATATTTTGCAAATGAGTAAGTTAAGATTTGGATACCTTGAGTCATCTTTATCATGTTAAAGGCACTTTATGATTATATTCACCCCAGTTATGAGATGAAGTAATGCTTGTGGCAATCCAGAAGTGACAAACTTAACAAACAGATCTGGAGGTGTTCTAACAAGGTCAGAAGGCCAAAGGAGCCTCTAGACACCTTAATGAACAGGGCTGGAGCAGGTGGGTCTCATAGGAGCTTCTACAGTTTGCCAGGTCTCCAGAAAGTTTCATCAGTGTTCCAAGGATCAAGTAGAAAACCCTGCTTGAGGGTTTCTATGACCTTCACATCTGTTCATGCATTTGGCTGCAACCATGTCTCCAGAACACGATCTCCTCTGTCCACCACCCAGTCCCACATAGTGCATCCACACAGCAGCTGTGAGCTAAAGCTACATGGGGAAAGCGACCTGTGGAATACGCATTCTGGTTTCTCTACAGAGAACAACAGGTGATCTAAATGTACTGTTTTATTATATTCTGTATGCATAGGTGTATACCCACATAATGATATATAGATGCACACCAATATGTCTGAATATTTTAGATGTAAACATGAATAGCACAGACCAACAGCTAAGAACATAAACCCTGACATCACAGTTCCACGTCTATGGTTCCAGTGTCTACTACTTTAATGTCTTCCTGCCAACGTCTTATTCGCTCCATGCCTCAGTTTTCTTATCTTTAAAGTGGGAACAATAATATTTCCTTCCTCATAATAATTTTGTGATGATTAAATATTTTTATATTTAAAATTATTAATTTAGCATGTTCAAGGTAATAACAGAAATATGTTGTCAAGGGATTTTAGCTATGGCATTAAGGATGAGAATGATTCTAAGTGTATTATAAAAATAACTAAGAATTATTAACTTTTTGGCAGAACTAGCGTCATTTTATTGTAGATTGACAGCCAATTATAAAATCTTCACATGTACTAAGAAGAAAAGTTCTTTCTTTCTTTCTTTCTTTTAAAGAAAAAAAGGCAAAGTGAAACAAAACTTTATAATCTGTTTTCATGTAGTTCTAAGTGTTAGGTCTTCAAAGCAGGCTCTAAAACGGCAGTGCTGATGGCGGTATTTTATGGTTGTGGTCCAGATCACACGTAGCCTTGGTTTCACTAGGAGACTTGGTTTAGCTGGGATGCAGAAACGTTAAGCATCTCTCTGAAGCCTCATATGGAAGGTGAACACTCCTGACTGCAGCAGTTCACAGCTGAATGTTCCAAGCTGCCTCTGAGGACATTTTCCCAGCCTTGCAGAGTCCCAAGCTAGACCAGTGGCTGCTTCAGTGTCTAAGTTGTCCCCACCAATACACACACACACACACACACACACACACACACACCATTATTTACCCCTCTAAATCCCAACAAACTCTTCCAGCCTGGTATTGCCATCTACTATCTGAAGCAGCCGAGTAGCCAGCGTTCTGTTTGTTTGTTTGTTCCTCTCTCTGTGTGTCTCTCTCTGTCTCTCTCTATCTCTGTCTTTGTCTTTGTATCTCTCTTTCTCTCTCCCTCCCTCTTTCCTTCCTTCCCTTCTTTCTTTTCCTTTCTTTCTTTCTTTCTTTCTCTCTTTCTTTCATTTTTTTCATTTTTTTCTTTTTTATTTATCTGTTTCTTTCCCCAGTCACTGATGTTTCCTTGCTGCACCCAATTACACCAATTCAGAATGACTGCTATTAGCTATTTATTACTTGTGATTGATTCACTTTTCTTCTAGATTCGACCATTTGTTGTTCTGTTTATATTTCAAGCTGAAAGGTTGTAAGATAGAAACATAAGAAATTCAACAAGAAAAGGATGCTCAGAGAACTGGCTCCTATTGTGTTAATTATTTAAAAAATTGTCGTTGGTCAAGCCAACTATCTAAGCAGCGGTGGCTCTACCTAGCTTAGCCACCATGTTTCTCGGCTGGAGGCCATGTGCACGCAGCAGCTAGAACCGGCCAGCCAGAAACACCTTCCCTGCCACCCACGCAGGCCCAGTAGAAAGATGAGACTCTAATGCTTAAAGATTAATCAAGGGCTTATATATTTGGTAATGATCAGTAACAGGATACCCATACAATCAGAAGTGTAACCCAGTACCCAACCTAGATATACCAACTACCTTTGACTGCTACAGACACGTGAACATCCGCTTCCATCTCCTCTCTCTGTCTCCTCCTCTTTACTGTTAGCTCCTCCTCTTCTTTTTCCTCTTCCTCTCCTAACTCCTTCCACCTTAGCTCCTCCTACAGGCCCCTATAATTTATATTTTCCATTTATATTGCTTTATTTCTGAGCCCCTTAATGGTTAAATCTATGTTAAATCACTGCTTCTAATGTCTTTTTTTTTTTCAATTCTTATTTCGAGCTGTTGGACAAATTGAACTGTGAGAAATTTTTATGTCGACAGTCAATTAGACCAACTCTTTAGACTTACTCTCTTTCTCTTAGTCATTAACCAAGACCTTGGTGCTTTTACCTGCTGCATTGTTTTGTTGGCACTGATCTACATTTAAATTACATTATCTCGCAGTTATCTTCCTAATTTTGTGGGAAAAATACCCATCCTCTTGTTCAGTGTAACTGATGATAATGGCCTCCTGCTTGAGGTTGCCCTCAAATCCTCCTAAGTGGCTGCTGTTGTGGCTACGGCTTGTGTCTTTACACCAGGCCTCATAATTCTCCCTAAATATGAGGTGACACTCCACATCTCCATTTTCACACAAAGCATTAGTAAATCTGCAGACTGATTTCATTTTTACCCAGATTTGAATTTCATCGTAGTGTCTCTCACACAGGGAGAACATTTAATTATGATTACTTCTGACTCAAGCTGTCAGTTTGCTGTTAGAACTCAACAAGAGACAGGAGACTAACAACAGTAGTTTGCATGTCCTTTAATGTCATGGTGGGGTCTTCAACAGTTTTGATAATAGATATTCAAATTTATGCGGGAAACCTGGCGACATTTCAAAGTCTACACTATCAACTCTGATAAATGCAGTTTTCAAATATACAATGCTTCTATCTGCCACAACATCATTTAGCACTAGCACAATTTAAAGCATTCAAATTTTTTCCTCTGCTATTAAACATCTCAACTTAGGAGACACATGCATTCACATGCAGAGTTTCTTCAAGTTAGTGTTGGATAGAGCATCAATAAAGAGAGATATAGAGTATGTATTTCATAGTCACTGTGTATGTTTTTCAATCCAGTATGTGAGCAGTACACTGATAATGACTTTTCAAAGGGATAACAGAACCATGTAGGTTTTTCTGAATCTTTATACTTCTTCAAGGTATTGATTCCAGCAATTATCTTGTGCTATAAACAATAGGAAAAGAGTTCAAGGTACATTATAAAGAAGAGAATGGACTTATTTGAATCTGTATACCCCAAATGTGAGAACATTGCACTGGCACCCAGGTTGTAGATCTGGTACTCTGGCACTTTCTTCTGTAGTTCTTTCTGCCTACAAGGTTAGAATTCTTATGGTGTGAAAGGTCTAGTTGTACAACAGTGAAAAAGCCTATGTATTAGGATGGCAGATCTTACAAGAAGTTACGTTAAAGAGAAAGAAATCTCATAAGCTCTGGTCTGACTGACTACTGACACTCAGTTCTTTATTACTATTATGATGGTGATGATGATGATGAAATTTATGTATTTAGTCACTTTACCACCCGATATCAGCACTTCCTCTCCTTACAATACACTCTGAGTCACACAGGTCATCCAGCAGTTCCACTTGCCCTTCTGTTTGAGAAGGCCCCCCTCTGGGTGTCAACTCTAATAGCAACCCCTCCACCCAAACACACAAACCCTACATCAAGTTGCTGCATTACTAGTGCATCCTCTTTCACTGAGGCTAAACAAGGCTATCCATTTGTGGTGGGGTGAGGTTGGAGGGAGGGGAGTGATCCAGGTGGTGGCAGGCAACAGGCTTAGGAATAGCCCCTGCTCCAGTTACTGGGGAACCAACATGAAGACCAAGCTTCTCATCTGCTACATATGTGCAGGGGGCCTAAGTCCAACCCATGCTCATTTTTTGGTTGGTAATTGAGTGTCTGGGAGCCACCTCCCGAGGGTCCAGGTTAGTTGACTATGTTGGTCTTCTTGTGAAGTCCCTGTCCTCTTTGGGTTCCTCATTCTTTCTCCTAACCCTTCCTTAAGACTCCACAAGCTCCATATAACATTTGGGTGTGAGGGGTAACACAGACCCCAAAGGACATGCATGGTATGTACTAACTGATAAGTGGATATTAGCCATAAAGCACAAAGTAACCGTGGTATAATCAACAGACCCAAAGAAGCCAAATAACAAAGAGGGACCAAGATAATTGAATTTTTCTCAGAAAGGGAAAAAGTAGATATTGAAGGTGATGGAAGGAGGGAACTGGGTAGAAGAAGGGATGGGGAGAGGAGCAGAGTGACGTGGGTAGAGGGAATCATATGTAGAGAGAGCAGGGGAGAGAGAAAGGAGATTGGCTGTGGTGGGCAATTTCTAGGGTATGCCAGAGACCTGGGATGGGGAGAGAACCTATGGGGGTGGCACTAGCTGAGATTCCTAATAGTGGGAGACATGGATTCTGAAGTAGCTTCTTCTTGTAGCCAGGCAGGACTCTCAGTGGAGGGACAGGGACAACAACTCACACACAAAACCTTCTATCTATAAGCTATTGTAAACAGGCAGCTTTCGTGGAAATTTACCAGCATGAGTAGTCATAGACCTTGTAAATAAGTAGCCTTGGCAGACAATACCAACTTAGATAAGGACAAGTGAATCATAGGCAGAGTCATAGTGATCTGTCCCCTGAACCTTCTCCCAGCCAATACCCTGTTCTGAAAGATATCTGTATTCCCCCTGAACAGCCATACTCCAGTGTCATCCCCTTCCCCACATCCTACCTTTCTGTGTTTATAACCCCTGTGTGAATGAATTACGATTTGAAAATAACAAATTATTTTAAAAAAAAACCCTTCTATCTAGTGTGTCCTGCTTACAAGATATGCAGTGACAATGATAGACCAGAGACTGAGGGAATGGCCAACCAAATAACTGCCCCAAATTGGGATCCATTCCATGGCCAAGAACCAATTCCTGACAATATGAATAACACACAGTTCTTGACAAGGGGATCCTGATACAAGCTAGCTCCCTAGAGATAACACTGAGTTTCTTACTGCAGATCTTCAGTAAAGTCAATTTTCTACATCTGTGGTTTCTAGTTTCCAGGTATGCATTCATCCTGGGTAGCATGCCACTGCCAAGCTTATAGCACTTAAGCATGTTGGACCTAGGTTGACAATTACATGACCTTAACCCTGGATGACTACTACTTTCAAACTTGGCAGGAATACATTTTGTCTCCTATTCCACACAAGATCACCACACAGTTGTAGGGGGTAAGTGTCCTCAGCTTGTAGGTGAGAAGACTGTGACTCAGTGCATACACACTACTGTAGTTGTAGTAGACCCAGCCTTTGTTGTGCATGCAGTGTTGAGTACAACCTGTGTGAACATGACTACTTCACCAGATCCTTTCTCACTTCAGAGAAAAGCTGGGCTCTGACTTCGAAATAGCACCAAGCCAAGTACACAGACTTGTGTGTTATATCTAAAAATGTTATGTGGAAAGAAGAAAATTTCTGAACAGTTTTCTAAAATACTGTCTATCACATTCATAGAAATTCAGCCATCGAAATCAAACTCAGGCTTTTGAATCTTCCTGTGGACCTCCTCTACTGTAAGTTATTCTAATCCACAACTGATTGTTGGCATAATTTTTCTCAGAGAGAACAGTTTCTTCTCTTTTTAAAAACTTATGTAAGCTTTATTAGCATACAAATCATTGGATATCATTATGGCATTTTCAATCCAAGTATGCTTCAGTAGAATCCTCTTTGTGGGGCTGTGGCTCATGAGTGGGCATGGGTCCTGTTGGGCTGTGTTGTGGTTTCTGCATGTCTGCCATGGCTCAGGGAGGCAGAAGAACGGGAATTTGACTGAGTTCCCTCTACACAGCAGCATGCAGACACTGGGCTGTTAGAAGCTGCGGATCTCTGCCTGGGCGCAGAGAGATCTCAGCCTGAAGTCCCATGGGGGGTTTGGGGGGAGAGGCAGAGCTCCTGAATGGGAGTCTCCCAGCCGAAGCGGCTGACTGGGAAACTGATGGTCTCTATCTTTGGGCTCCAAGACTCTGCTGGGAGCCACAGAAGAACTGATAAGGGAGGGCATATGGGCTGGACCAGCCCCCAGCTGAGAGGCACTAGAGGGAGGACCTCTGGTGGTGCCCCATGGGGCGAGAGACTCTTGGTTACCTGTGCTCGCTTGCCTGGATCGCTGGCTCAGCTAGCTTGCTTGGGTTGGCAGGCCTCCATGGTGGAAATGTAGAGAAGTATTCTGGTGGGAGATTAAGCAGCAGCTCTATAGTCTAAGGCCTTCTCGACGGTTCCCCCACAGTGGGCCCCAAAGACACAAGGAAGTTCCTGGTTTTAAAAGGTTTATTGTCATGGTAGAAAGTGGATGAGCTGTACTCCTGTACCTGTAGGGCAGGCCTTTGGTTAAATACTGTTTGTAAGGAGGAGGGTCTGGGAATGACTGCTTAATTGGCTGTGACCTCTGGCCTTTAGGTATCTCATTAATATGGAGATCTCTTGAGGCTGAGGCCTGTAGTCACGCCCTCTACCTCTGGAGGGGCTGGTAGGGGCGTTGTCCTATGTGACTGAATGGCACTGATCTTTGGAGGTCTTAGACCCATGTGTCAGGATCCTGGAGTCTGGGAGCACAGTGAAATGTATGCCATCTCTTGCAGGGATACTGTTCGGTCTCTGGCCATCTCTAGACAGTGCTCCACCAGAAACCAAGCTATCCTTTCACGGTCCCACACCCCTTCTCCTGGCCCCTGCCACACACTACCCTGCTATTCTTCATATTCCTTTCACATGTGAATAAAATCTCATTATATCCGATATGTTTTATGTTACAGGTTTTTTGTTATATGCTATGTGTCATGTGTCATATGTTACATGTTGCACAGTATACAGTACACAATAAATGCCATATATTTATTATATATTACATACTGTATATTACATATTATATATGCTCTATTTATATTGTTGCACAATACATATTCATTATACATTATATTCATTATATTATATTTCCATGCATTATATCATATGTTAATTACATTATGTATTAATGATATATCAAATATTTAATAGTATATTTTACAATATGTAATATAAAATATAATTAAATATAATATATAAACTATAAATATCATGTGTATACATTAATATTAATATGTATTCTATAATGTAATATATAATATATGATGTGTAATATAACATGTAATATAATACATTTTATAATATGTGATGTGTGATATATGATATACAGTAGATAATATTTTATTATATTATTATTATTACTGTTTCTTTGTTGTTGTCATGTCTGTACAATCTCTATTCTGCAGTCTAGCTCCAGGAGTCACACGAAGTTCTCTTTACTTTAATGGCTATGTCAACAATGTTCATCCATTCAGGATTTAATCCATGTTTTACACACTCTGAACTTCATCTGTTCCTCACACTCACTCATGGTTTCTTTAATTTATTACACTTTCCCTCAGTGCTTCCTTTGCTCTCCATACTCTCTGGCTTCCATAACAGTGCTCATGGCGGCGGGGAGCTCATAGACTTACTTGAGTAAGGGGTACGGTGATACTGAGTTCCATTTACACATGAACATGGTTAAATTTGATTCCAATGACTAATGCACATAAGAGATGACTAAGGCACAGGTCAGTAAAACTTTTACAGAAAAAAAATACCTTTATGAAATATTATAAGAACAAATGAGCAAAAGCAATCCTGGAGCAATTCGTGTGAAATAAATAATGATGAAAGAAAGTTGTTTCTTGTAGTTATGACATACTGATATGAAAATTTGGCTTTACACTTTTATATTGCTCTACCTCGCTGTCTATAATGTACTTTGAAAATTTGTTTCTAATAAACTTAACTGTTTTAAGATTACAATATGATTATAAAATTTTTCCCATACATTTTCTCTGTCAAAACCTTCCAACATATGCCTTCCCATTTGCCTTCAAATTTATGGCCTTATTTTCACTAATTTTTATTGCATGCATTATATATCTTGAGTTAAAGGAATATAATTGAAATATTCTATAACAGAATCTGCCTGCCAGTTTAATTTCTTAACCTCTAAATAGTGATGAATCATAAACAGTATTCTTTTTCTAAGATCACTTAATGCAATGTGATAGCCTAGCATTGCATCACGGTGATGGTGTTCAGATAACATTCGACGAACATGTTCAGATGATTCTTTGGGTTGTCCTCCTCTTTCTTTCCTCTTTAACATGGTGATAATCAGAACCAATTGATTTGTTTCTCAGATTGCTAAACCCCCCCCAACACTTTCTTCTACACCGGTGTTGAATAAATCATTGTAATGTTCCCCTGAAGTGAATTGAAAATTAATTTACACAACCAAGATGATCCTCCTAATAACAGGGTACATGGGATGGGGAAATTGGAAATCATTACCCAGCAAACATTATCTGCATTATTTTTGTAGCTGCTTTAGATTGCATTGTAATAGAAAATTAGAAGACCGGCTGTGAAGAAGTTTAAGAGGGTCCCCTGAAGAGCGGCTGCTTTAAAATTGATTCTTTAAGAAAGCATTAAAAAGCTATTGGAATTGATTGCCTGCTAATATAAAGGAAAAACTCTTTGCCACCATTTGAGTTAAAAAAGAGCATCTTCATTCATGCATGTTATTAAAACTACTGGCCTGAAAGCCCCTGTAGAAAGATAAAGGATATGGATGGGATATTAAAATGGCAATCTTTACCTTATCTTGAATTTAAACTTAATACATAGCTTTTATTAATTTACCAGGAGCCATTAGTTAGGATGTCAAAGAGCGTACTTACAATTAAAATGTTATAGAATTGTGGTATCTTTAATAAACAGGAGATGATGAATTCCCCATTAATCTTCGAAGCGTGAGACAACACCTCTACAAAGAATAGTTCTGAATATAAAGATATTTATATTGCGAACTGTTTTCACAGAGGCAGTAGCAGCCTATGCTGATAACATCGCTGATTAGCTCTTCCAACATCTCTTGAGATGAGAAAATGACCAATCAGATTGCAGCAATTTCTAGACTTTAAACGGTTGCCGCCATGTTACAAGGCTCATCTCTGCTGAGCCTTGAAAGGCCCCATGTATCTGATACATCGGCTATTGTTTGACAAATGGCTTAGTTTGTGTGTATGCATATGTAAGTAAGCAAGTTCACTAGGAGCTTTAGCGATAAATTGCTTTCTTTTACTAAACCTTTGATTTTTAGTGCATCTAATAGGAAACTGATTTGTCTCATTTAATAATTGGTAAGTATTACCACTAAAAAGAAAAGAAGATGAGTTAAAAATGTCTTTTGAAGTACAAACATTGAAAGTTTTTTTTTTTTTTGGCTTTCGACTCTTGGCTTTGGGGCTAATATCATACTATCAAATACAATATATTACTGCTTACTTCAGGAGTTGTCTTGGAACTTATTAAGCCTCATCAACACTTCTTGCACTCCCTTTATTCTTCTCCCTCTGCTTTATGGACACTAAGTATTTCTACAAGGCCCAAACCATTGTACCTCCCTCTCAGTTACATCACTGGGTCCTTAGTAATGTACTAAAACAAACAAAAATCAAAGCAAACAAAACGCTGGTTGTAATAAGGCCCTTTGGGTACCTTAGTTATGAAGCCTCTGGAGACCACTGATTTGGAATTATACACACCATACTCAATTTTGCATTATTCCAACCAGGCTGCTGATATTTTTTCACAAATCTACTTTAAGAAATGACTGATACCTAAATGGAAATTTTTAATTACCAAAACGTGGAAAGTTAAGTAATATTCATCATGCCAAATTTTAACAACCATTTTATGTCTATTTATTAGCATTTTGAAAATGATCACTTCATCAATCATTTTCACATTCCCTGGTTTGCCTTGAACAGCATCCTTCCAGTTGACATGAGTAACTATGTCCCTTCAACACCATCCTGGATTGAGAGTAAATTACACAGGTATTCTACTTAACATAAACACATTAAAATGATGGTTAGAGATTATTAATGTTGGTGATATAGATGCTTACAATAATATCATTAAAATTTAAACAAAATTACAAAAATAACCTGTCTTTAATTACTTACAACAGTTTTAGATTATAGAATTTACACTAGTTATTGGTTTTAAAAATTAATGATAGACAGTGAAGGGAATTTCTCCTTAAACTCACTCCACAAAGGCAACTGTCATTAATAAATCTTTGTCTGTAGAGAAGAAAAAAGACCTATATTTTCTCACAAGTGAGATCAGCGTAAATTTAAGATTAAATAATTCACTCTGATGCAAATGACAAAAATGAAATAAAATTTCAATAACAAGCACACTTGTATTTTCTTATCATGCTCTTCAAATTTGTGGATCAAAGATAAAGAACAACACAGCATGTGTTGAGACCAAGGGAAAGAACTTATGCAGCATATGGCCACCCTAACAGTGGGGGCTCTTTGCAGACCACCTCTTTCATGCCCGAGTGTTTTTGCTTCTGCAGATTCTCTTAACTTACACTCTTTAATTACTTTACTAGTATCCAATATCACATCAAAACCAATGCTAAGACCAAAATGGTAAAATCAAAGCAAATGCTTGAATCATGTAAAACTTCCCTCAAACCAAAATAAAGATTCTTATTTTTATCAAAACATATTTATTATGCATATCATGTATCAAAAATTTGAAATTAAACCTAGTATCAAATAAATAACAATATTTTATTATAGATTCGTAAATTTTTCAGAATTCAGAGGTCAGATACATTATTGGAAAGATCAGTTTGGTGTGCTTCTCTAATTAGGTTTGCATTTTTCTTTTTGTAAGAATTCTCACTAAAACTATAAATTTTTCTTCTAATAGTTTAGTACAAATATTAGTTCCCAATACCACATGTGTTTGGTAGAAAATAATTGATTTTACTTTAGACCCATAAAATATGGTGCATAATCAATCTATCAATAGTAATATAAATAGAGACACTTGGGGTAGGGACGCAACCCAGTGGTGTTGAACATGTGAGCAGCAGGTAGAAGACCTAGCCTTTGTTGGCTAGTACCACAAAATCAAAGATCCCCCCTCTGTGTGTGTGTGTGTGTGTGTGTGTGTTATGATTTATACACCTGCACATATACAGATATATAGATAGTCATGCATTTACAGTATTAATGTCCTAGAATAAAAGGAAATACAACCATTTTGTTTTCCTCCTCAGAACTTGTTTTTATTTTATTCAAGTACAATGTCCCTCTTGAATGAACAAAAGATACATAGTATTCTGTAATTTCAAAAGATAGGGATGCTATTAAATAGAATATGTGTTCTAGAAGAGTTCTAATAAAAATAACCCTAACACCATCTCTGCATACTGAAACACCAGACAACATGCAGAAAAGGCTACACATGAGAACATCTGTGGATCTCTGTACATTGAAAGGCATAGTCATTGCCCTCTCAAGCATTAGAAACTGAGAAGAAACGACCCATACTCATAAGTTAAAAGAGTTAAATTCTCTTGTTTCATTCATTTCTCAACAAATTCAATAGGTCACTCTATTCTACATGCACAAAATCAAAATTCAGCAACTCATCAGAAAGCTGACATTCACCTCTTAAGTGGACTCCAGTGAGTTCAAAGGAGTCTGAATGTGTAAAGAAGAGAGAGTCAAGTGTATTGTTATATAAGATTTGTGAGAACCAGCATTTTTAAGTGCTATTCCCTCCTTTATACCTGAGAGCACTGAGAGACAATATTTAATCACCTCTAAGGGATTTCAGTAAACAGTGGACACAACAGCTAAGCTAGCTGCTTCTAGAAAAGTCATACCTAAACACAGAAGCAAACACCACAGCAAACACCATAGCAAACACACACACACTATCTAAAGTAGACAGTGGAAACAACCTGAGAAATGAAAGATATGTAAAAATAAAACATGGAAGCCCAACATCTCGGATGCATCTTTCTTTTTACAAAGCATTTCCTGTAGGTTCCTTTCTTTAATTGACATGTAAAAGAGCACTGAAGAAACGGAAGCACTAGTCATTGAAGGGCATTCAGTTTAATGAGAGCAGACACCATCCGTCAAAATTCTTGACAGGAACTAGAGACTAACTGCTGCCCTGTCCTGGCTGCCAGCTAGAGAGAAAGGGCTCCGCCCAGAAGGGTAGCTCAGCCAGGCTCAGCATTCCCCCTACTGTTGTGGCAGCCGTCAAGAAAAATTATTTGTGAGGCAGCATCTTGAACAGATGGCCTATAGACAAGTTAGAAATGACAAAACCTATGAGAAGAAATCGTAGAAGCCCAGACTTTAAATCATGGGTAATAGACTACTGAGGAATCCTACTTTCTAGCTATGGATTAGCAAAGGAAAGCTTTCTTGCAAAGGTGTTAGCCAGAAGTCTACATCCCTGATTCATGCCAGACTCTTGTTGGCTGTTTTGTATGGTCACATCAAATCTGTGAGTGACGAGGGCCACGTGAGAACGTAAAAGTTCTACATTTGTATTTATCTCAAATGAAATTATCTTATAACTCTCTCACAAAGGGGGATAACCATCACTGCAGCTTAAATAATGGTTAGTTGAATAGAAATTGTTTCTGCATAGGCAGGAGATGAAAATGAAAATGTCGCCCATGTTAAAGTGAGTTTTTAGCAATGGCTCAGGAGAAGCCACACACCCTGAACAGGCATTTTTTCTTAGTCACTGAGCCATCTTTCCAGCCCTGTCAAGCCTTCATTTCTTATGTCATGAAAATATTAGTGGTATTAGTGTATTTGAGAAAATACACTATGGCACCGTTATATTCTACACCTCGACTCATTCTTCCTCAGGATCCTACATTACAGCTGATCTTTTGTTGTGGAGGTGATGAGTTGTGTTTCCCTCTCCTAGAAGCCCCAAGGTAGCCCATGAGCACACAGATGCTGGCCAGCCTTGACATTTTTGTTTTGTTGGCGAGAAAGAATCTACCTTCAATCTTTTCACACACTTTTGTGTCTTCAATCTTAAATTCGCTACAAACTTGAATTTCTGTCATCAATAACAGTAGGATAATGTTATTTATTAAGCACCCTTCTCTATGTACTTAACCTTCGTCACAGACTTCACACAATTTGACACATGGTGTGCACTTTCTGAATGAAGAAACAGGGATGGAGAGATGTGGCATGATTCAATCAAGGTCATAAACTTATGCTCATAAAAGATTATTTTTGTCTTTGATAGTACTGTTTCTCCCCTAGCTCCTGATAACAGAATTAATCTACTGCACACTGGATAGGATTCTGCTTATATATTATATCTCTTCTATGGTTTTGCCTTTCTCCAATCTAAGACACCATAGTAGAGAGTTTGAAGAAACTGGAAGATTGACTAGAAGTAAACATTTTATCTTCTAGTGTCAGGAAACCTTATTGGATGCAGGAGGGAGGAAAAAGAAACTTGTTTTCTTTTAAAATAGTGGACTCTTCGTGACCTGTATCTGCAGGGTACTGGTGGCATTTTCTGTGTATTCACAAATATACCCTGCTGCTAATCAAGCCAGCATTGAAGAAAGCAATGCTTGAGAGGTGGGACTCTGAGCTTGAGCTTAGAGTCTAGCTGCAGCTGCAGATAATGCACATCTTCAGACTTTCCAGAACAAAAGGCAGAGCTGGACTTTGCTAATGCAACAGAGAACGCATCAGAACAATACTAGAGCCAGAACTAGAGTCATGCCCTTTGATTATAGAACCATCCTGGCTACTATAGTTCTTCATCAGAAGCCAATTAGAGAAGAGAGTCATTTCACTGTTAGTATAATCAGGACAAAATGGAGAAATGGTACCTGAATGCCCTGTGCATGGCCCCATTAGGGTAATTGGCATTTTTAGTATAATTGGCTTTTCTTTTTTTTTTCTTAGGGATCTCTGATGATAAGCACTGTGTTTCACTCATCCTTGTAATCCTGCTGAGTGCAATCTTTAGGACTTAAAAAGTGCTTAATAAATGTTTTTAGGATAAAAAATATTCCTGGAATCTCACCAAAAGAGAATTCCTCTTACATGGATTCTCTATGAAAGGCCATTTCCAAGAGTGAGTGCTCACGCTGGTTCTCTATTTTAAGCTCTGATGTTATTCTAGAAACTGTACAGCTCTAATAAGGACTTCTTGCTCATCTGTCCTCTGTCCACTTACTTGACTTTAGCTGTCATGACAATACTAACCATTTGCTAGAATACCCATGTCTTATACTTTGTCTTCTTTTAATAAATTGTAAGCTTCTTAAATGCAATTCCTGGAATAGAGTTGAGCCTCCAAAATGACTGTGTGGTCATATACCACACAATCAGGAAGTCTAGAAAACTACTCAGGTCCACATGTCTAATATTTTACAACATATTTAGTATGCTCATTAACTACTATATTTGTAAATGTAACTAGACCATGTACATGTATTCTAATAAAGTGAATATGTTTGTTTGAAATTATTAAATATTCTTCCGAACACAATATTTTATCATCATATGAACTCTGAATCCAAAATCCTTTTACTAAATCCATTCTTGTAATTACATTGATTAACACAGTATTGTCTGAAGACAGTCTGCTAAATCAGTCACTGGTTTGCTCGTATTTTTATGATAGTGATATCTTAGTCTTGACTAATTTCAAAAATTTATTGGGGCAACAAAATCTAGGTATATATCATGATGGAATCATAAAAAGTAGTCAAATGTTAGTTTTAAAAACTTTATTTAATTTTGATACTTTTGAAGTATATTTGTCAAGTCTTAAAATTACTTATAAATACACTTGCAGCAATGATAACATACCAAAATTACATTTTCAAGTCTGTATAACCTTATAGGAAGAACAGTTCAGATAAAATGTTGCTATGATAAAAGCAATTATGAAAAGCAATGGGAAATGAACCTGAGAATGTGCTTGTTTTTTTTCTTCTCTTGTTTCATTAACCTCAGTTTTGATTGACAGTTTAAGAAACTGTGGCGATAATTTTTGTTCTTTCTCTTTGGATTTACATGCCTGTCCAGCACTCTTTTTGGTAAACTTTAGGGCTTCTAAAAATAGCATGCTTGATATTTTTCCAGCAACATCATGAACTTTAGATATACTACAATTCAGTGATAATATTAATCAATAAACTTCATGTAATTAAATAAATGCACAATGTTGTCTTATTTGCCTAAATCTTCCCTTTTTTTAATGAAAAGGACAGCTATAGCTTTAAATGGGATACAACCGACAGCTGGAAGCTTCCAGATTCAAGTCCTGCTTTTAAAATGAAAAGAAGTGACGAAAAGCTATCCTTCTCCAGGTAGGGCTTCAATCAGACACACCTAATACTGTAGTTGAGACTAAAGTAGCGGGTTTTCATTTTACTTTCCCTTGATGTAAATATATGTATCTCATATGAGAAACAGTTCCCTGGGCAAAGACCTACTCTGCCCCACTTGTAAACTGCAGGAGAGTGTTGGAGTGGAGTTTTCTGTACTTGGTGGGTTACTTGGCTACAATTTCAATATTCCTCTCAAAAATAGCATGAGGTCAAGTTTTTCCTTCCATCTGCATAAATATATAAGATTTACACCAAAATGATGGCTCCTTAAGGAACGAGATGGAATTCTCAAGGAAGGACGCAAGTAAGGTTTTGTGTGTTTTGTTGAATTGTAAACTTTGGCACTCTGACTCAGAAGTTCCATGGAGAAGGTATTATCTATGTTTGCTGTCTTTAAATACAATCAGAACTGACATGATCATGTGGTAACAAATTAAAAATCAGAATAGTTAAAAATGTTGAGTAGAAAGGAGAGAAACATAATGATAACCAAATAAACTTGCTTGATAGTGCAAGCAAAGGACCATTCCTAGTTAAGTTAGGATTGCTCATTTTTTTCAGTTAGAGGATTATTGTATGATGATGGGTTCATTATTTAATATATTTTATATTTAAGTGATATAATAATCTTCCCAAAAGGTGTTATAGCTACTGCTTATCTCTACATAATTTTCCTGCCCTAGATTATATGCTATTGTATTTCTGTACTTATGTTTAATGACTGTATTTCCATATCTTAAATAAATTATTTGTATTTGACACAAAAATTAGTCCCATTACAAGGGGATGTTATAACCTCCCCAGTGCTCTGTTAGAACTCTTTACAGTTTCTACTTAAACTCCAACCTACAATGCTTATGACATAAGAAAAAAAAACTTGTAGAAACTCAAAAGAGAAAAAAAAAAGACTTTCAAATTATCCCCCACTTAAAAATCAGTACCAATTTAAGTCTCTACAAATGATTCTTGCTAGTTGAAATACAGATTGTTAACATTTAAAAAATTGTTTAGCAAAGCAGATTATAGCCAAAGGGGAATGCATGCAATCCTAGCATGCAGGAGGAAAAAGCAGAAGTACCATGAATTAAAAGCCAATCTTTGGCTACAGAGCAAGACTCTGACTCAAAATGATTTAAAATGTAGGTTATCATCTCAAAGTATTAATAAAACATTCATAGTAGCGACCTATTAATGACCATTGGCCAATGTGAAGTCCATCTCTTACCACTAATCCTAGCATATAAATTGAAGCACCAGAAGGGTACAACGTATTTACCCCCCACATATGCCCACTAGCTTAGGCAGCCATAACCATGATATTTTTCTTTCTGCAAGCCTCGATAAAAGAAAACTTTGCTGGTCTACAGCTTCCAAGCTCACTGTACCCTACCAAATTTCATGCTCCTGGCTAGGGCATTTTGTCTATATTTCGTATTCCATACTGTTCAATGTCCTAAAATGCTCTATATTTGACAAACCGCATTCCTCACGCTAATTATTTTATTAACTTCTTTTTTCTTGTCCAACTCTATTTTTCAGAGTATTATTTGAATAGTGTGTATTATCCCAATATTGGAAGAGTATATGCATTCAAGATTATGACTCATGTCAACTTAGTAAATAACTTAGTAAATAGCCATGCCATTAGAAGTTGCTGATCTGAACCTATGCTTACTTAATCACTGAATGATATCTCCAAGTCACAAGGTGCAGAGCTGAGCTTTTGTTTTGTTTTTATGATGCTGACACACTAAGCCTTGAGTATCCTAGGCAAGTACTGGATCCCCATCACCGTATATCTATCTCTTAGACACATTTTTGTTGTGCTGCCAAGGATCACTCCAAACTTCTGAGTTCAAGCAATCCTCCCCAGTAGTTGCTATTACAGTTATACAACCCATGGTCAGTGAACCGAATTATTGACATCCTCAGATACTAGTCCAGCTAAATCAGTTTCTGAAAACTCATCAAGTTGAAGTGCATCCACTGATGAGATCTGTTTTACAGAAATGTCCGTCTTTTGACTGACAGATAACTCAGTCATGGCTTAGGAAATCTAGCACATGGAGATGCTGATACCTAGCCCTTATTTCTCATGCTTCATATGCTCTAAACTTACCTAGGGCTCTGTTGGACATATCCATAGGTCTGGGCTCATACTGCAGGGAATCTGAACTTACAAGGTGGCAACTAAGAATCTGCATCTTCGAAGAGATTCTGCCTGTTCTGATGAGTGATTTTCGTGTCATACAGCAGTCAATCAGATCACTATTCAAGATTCTTCATTAATATTTCACAGGTTGGTGCTATTCAACGTTACACCAACTATTTGAATCAATAATCCGTCAGAAATGTCTGTAAAACTGACTTACTTTGTAAATTTAGCTTTATATCCTTAGTGCAGCATGTGATTAATAGTCTTAGTATTTTGTTGTTATCCAATATATGCTAAAGGAAAATTTTAAATTATTCCCTTGGACTCACATGAGGTATTTAAAAGACTAGATGGTTAAGATTCATTGTTTTAAAAAAAATAAAACTGTGAAAACTTGATACTGAAGTAAAAGAACATTCTTCAGTTGTTATATTTGTATATACTTGTCTGTTCTTTTTTCATATTTTTAATAAAGAGAAAGGGTAAAAAAAGTTCAAGTTTTTATTTTAAAATTATTAAGGGTTCCAATTAATGGCACACTCACTAAAAAAAACTCTGTGACTTGATTTATATACTTCAGTGTCACTAAGTGATGTCATAAAACCATGAACTAAGACTATTTTTAAAAATGTCTGGCTTTCAAAAGAGAAATTTTGCATGTCTAAATAGATAAAAAAAAAAACAGGATTCTTTAAAAGAAAATGTACAAAATAGGCACTTTTTCTCTCAGTAAGTACTTTTTCGATGCATAATATATAAGCACCCATGCAATACAAGCAAGACATAAAGTGTGTTCTGCTTTGTATCTTTGCATAAAATTGTCCAGAGCAACATAATCGGTGTTTTTACTTATACTTTTAAGTTCTATCCATTTTAAAATAAATAGCATTTGATTCACTCAGTTTGATTCTCTTCTTCCAAACCAAGGCCTGCAACTGAGCTCTGTGAGCCCATCCCAGTCATAAAGAACAGGCACACCTGCCTGCCATCGAACTTCTCATTGACCTTGGGAACACAGCAGTTTTGATGCAATAATCTCACTGAGGAAGGAGGAAAACCATATGTGAATGTACATTAACCGCTCTTAGCCCACATCACCACGATCATTCCCTTGGCTCTGGCTTGGATTCTGAGCTAAGGAATTTGGCCTGAGCTTCCACATACTTAGCCAGGACAGACTGATAAAAAGGTTCAATATTAGCTAAATCAGCTGCTCTACATTTTCAAATTACCACCAGTATGTTCCTCATGAGTTTGCCTCCAATTGATAGACAGAATGAACACATTCCCAGTTTTAGTTTATTTTTCTAAAATTGGTTTCCCATGTGTTACGGAGCACTGAACTCAGAAAATATAACTAAAAACAACCACCCATATATAACTCATATATATGCATCACATATATGATTTACTGCCTGGTATAAGATGAAAACTTTTGTACTTTACTTCTTAAGTTCACAACAATTCTCCATACGTAACTATTATCCTTACCATTGTTAGACACATAGGAAGCTAAGGTCCAGAAAAGCTCAGCAGTTCACCTAACGCTGGAATCATCACATGGTCAACAAGACAGTTAGAAATAAGATAATGATCGAGGAATACTGTTTCATGGTTTTACCTTTTACATTTAAAGAGCAGTCAGTTAAATGGGTTGTTGTTCTGTGTTAAAGCACTTGCCTAGTATATGTCACAACTTGGATTCAATTTCTAGCACCAAAATAAACTAAATGTAGCATGGAGGCAACATGTGATATAGTTGTATGTGTATGTTGTTTTTAGTGATTTATTTGTATGAACTCACTCTGTGTAGAAAGTATAACTGTAACTACAACATCGTGACCACCATCACCATCATCATCATCATCGCCATCACCATCATCATCATCATCATCGCAACCACAAGGAGAAAGGCAGAGACTTGTATAAAGTTGAAAACCTGATAAATGGAGGACCAATCGCTTAACACAACTGGTTTCAAAATAGGCAACCTTAACCAGGATGGAATAGAAACATTAAATAAGTCCAAACTAGCCTTTTTAGCCATTAAAAGAGTGAAACTCCATGCTTCTATGACTATAACCTGAAATAAGATTAGTATAATTTCATTTGATAAAAACTAACACCCCAATTATACCTGTCACACACAGGCAAGAGATACCCACTAGACGTTAGAAGTACCTAGCTGTATAAGAATTCTGAGACTTTTATGACACATAAAGGTAAGATTTTAGACTCCTGAGCAGACCTAAATGGCACGGAATAATCAGCAAGTGCCAGCCATGACGGAGTGAAGGTGACACTGACTAAGCAGTGTTCACTATGCTGACTCTTCTAAATTTGACCTTACAGCTGAGATGAAGCAAGATAAATGTAATGTGATAAGAATTAAGTGTATATGAGCCGGTATGCCACATTGTAATTCCTCCATAACATAATATAATGGAGTACTACGTCTTCTTGGATTAAATTTACAGTATCTTAGTTTCTAGTGAGTTCATCTAATTTGAGGCAGAGGAAATCCGAGATTAATCTTTTTGAAGAGAGGTGGCCACAGTGCTGCTGAGTTCTGAGTAGCCCTGCAAAGTCACAAGCTTTTTTAGCAAACACCAAATCTGCTAAAAGAAAGAGATCTGTATATCTTCAGAAGAAAGGAATTTGGAGCATGTATTTATTTAACAAACAGACTAATATATCTGCAATACTCAGACTGTTTGTGTCTTGATGCTTCTAAAGTGGAGAATCAGCGTGAGCTTTCTCCTCCCTCAGACCATCCTTCAACCTCTCCTGGGAGCTCAGCCCTGGACAATTACAGGGTTGCCATCACAGCAGCTGGCCTTGTTGCTTGGTAGTGATCTTCTGTGTGTAAAACCTTAGGACTCCAGAGGGACATGCCAGTGCGAGTTAACATTAGGTCTGAATGTTGTCTTCTGACGTACACAGATTTATGGCACTATAAGAAAAAAGAAAAGTACTTATGTTTGTCTCTGCTGTTCTGTGATTAACCACTCCTATTCTGATATTAATAATTTGTATACAATTAATAAAGCGAACAAATAAGAGATATTTCAAATTCAAGTCAATACATAGAAAAAAATGAAATTGATAAAATGCTCACATTTAAAATGAGTGAATCATGTTCTTAAGTCAAACATGTGACAAAATTTAAGACATCTAATATCTTATTTACACTTTAGAATGTAATCAGTTGACTATTAAAATAAAATTCTCTTGGTCTCCTTTTTGCAACTATCTACTTAAGATCCAGTATCTGTCTTTCTGAATTTGCCTACCTACTAACTTCAAGAAGTGATTTCCCATAAAATGTCTTTTAAAACTCAAAATATATTATATTTAAGAATTATGCATTAATTTTGACTACATTCAAAAGTTAGCCTCAGAACCTAGGTTATTTTTTTTCCTTTTGGAATATAAATACTGAAACTTAGGTGGCATGGCACCATTGAAAGCAGCCTGCCATATGCTTTTGATTTCACTGAGAGACATGCCATCTGCTGCCACATTAAATAATGATTCAAAAAATATTTGAAGCAAGAATGGCAGAAGAGCGTGGCCAAGCGCAAGAGTTCTGCCCACCAGCCATGGTCTGTATATGTCCTCAGTCAGAGTGTTGACTCTCTCTAGTAATAAAGTCAAATGTAGAAAAAATTAACCCCTCAATTGTGGGTTATGAACAGAACACAGTGCTGTTTACCTAGCATGATTATTGATACAGATTTATAAAGAAACCTTTGACATAAAAGAGAAAACCAAAGGTCCTGGGTCTATTTATATTTTAAAGGCATTTTGGCCCAGCAACTGGGATTAGAACAGAGAATATATTTATGCAGTTAATTTATTTATAAAAATCTAATATCTTCATGGAATTTGAAGAAGGAAGAACGTGGTTAGAAATAAGACTTCAAAGGGACATATTTCTTTGGAGAAAATAAATAAGTTTTGTTACTGTGTTTTACCAGGTGCTAAATCACCCAAGTGTGTATTTTAACTACACATAATAAATCCCTTAAGATTCTCAGAGAACAGAAGTAATTTTTCTAAAAGGCTTAAAAATAGAAATCTATCTCAAGTCTGTCCAGACAATGATTTTACAGTATTTTTTGCCAAAAAGAAAAAGGAGCAGAATGAAATGTTCATTTCCAAGGCAAAGCTTTATAAGTAGCTGCGTGATTCCTTGGTTTTGTGTACTTGAAAGGAGAAATATTTATCTCTAATGTGCCAAATTTTGGCAGAGACAACACCAATATGAACAAGGCTACTTGAATTTGACCAAAATCTTCCTTGTAAAATAAAAATAAAAGACTCAAGCACTGAAATGTAAGCGTGACTTGGGAATGAAATGCCATCCTCTTTCACAATGTTATAAAAAGTATTACTAGGTTCTCTTGAAATATTTGATACCAGATAACAAAAGGACAATCTTCTTCCAGATAATAAAATTACCACATTTCTTTTAAAAATTAAAATTTAACAATAAAATTAAAAACTAAAATCTAATGAAAGCCCATATTACTAAAATTCCACTCTTCAAAATACCAGTTTTATCTATCAAGTGGCTATGTTTGGCTTAGTCTACAAAGTTAATGAAGCTATTTTTTAAAAATTATTTAACAGGTAACTGGAAAAAAATTATAAGATAAGAAAACAATTACTAACAAAAGAATGTATATATTCATGATTTATTTACATTATGGTTTTAGCTGTTTTACTTACAAATTGTTCATTTTTTATATAAGGAAACTTAAGCTTGGCAGGAAAACTACCTACCTAAAGCCAGATCATTAGTTTTTTATCATAATCAAAAGTCAGTCTTAAGATATTCTGTTGGGAGGGGCTGGAGAGACGGCTCATGGGTTCAGAGCACTGGCTGCTCTTTCTTCTTTTTAATTGTATTTTATTTTTAATTGGATATTTTATTTATTTACATTTCAAATGTTATCCCCTTTACTGGTTTCCCCTCCAAAACCCCCTAACTCATCCTCCCTCCCCCTGCTTCTATGAGGGTGCTCACCCACCCACCCATCTACCCACTCCTACTTCCCTACCCTGGCATTCCCCTACACAGGACCAAGGGCCTCTCCTCCCACTTATGTCTGACAAGGTCATCCTCTGCTACATATGCAGCTGTTGCCATGGGTCCCTCCATGTACTCTTTGGTTGTGGTTTAGTCCCTGGGAGCTCTGGGGGGGAGGTGGTCTAGTTGGTTGATATTGTTGTTCTTCCTATGGGGTTGCAAACTCCTTCAGCTACTTCAGTCCTTTCTCTAATTCCTCCATTGGGTTCCCGGTGCTCAGTCCAATGGTTGGCTGTGAGTATCTGCCTCTATATTGGTCAGGCTCTGGCAGAACATCTCAGGAGACAGTTAGATCAGGCTCCTGTCAGCATGCACTTCTTGGCACTCACAATATGTCTGTGTTTGGTGTCTGTATATAGGATGGATCCCCAGGTGGGACAGTCTCTGAATCCATAATTTGTCTCCATATTTCCTCTCATGAGTTTTCCCCCTTCTAAGAAGGACTGAAGAATCCACACTTTCATCTTCTTTTTTCTTGAGCTTCATGTGATCTGTGAACTGTATCTTATGTATTGTGAGCTTTTGGGCTAATAGTCACTTATCAGTGAGTACATACCAGTCTCTGTACCAATACCATGCAGTTTTTGTCACTATTGCTCTGTAATAGAGCTTGAGGTCAGGGAGGGTGATTCCCCCAGAAATTCTTTTATTGTTGAGAATAGTTTTCACTATTCTGGGTTTTTTGTTATTCCAAATGAATTTGCAAATTGCTCTTTCTAACTTTATGAAGAATTGAGTTGGAATTATGGTGGGGATTGCATTGAATCTGTAGATTGCTTTCAGTAAGATGGACATTTTTACTATATTATTCCTGTCATCCATGAGCATGGGAAACCTTTCAATCTTTTAAGATCTTCTTAGATTTCTTTTTCAGAGACTTGAAGTTCTTGTCTTAAAGATATTTTACTTGCTTGGTTAGAGTCACACAGAGGTATTTTATATTATTTTCTCACTTAATATATTCTAATTATTCTTCTCCCTACTTTACTCCTCCCTGTTCCTACCCACTTCTCCTTCCATATGGATCCACCCCCTTTCTATCTCTTATCAGAAAACAATAAGAATTCTAAGAGATAAGAATGAAATAACGTATAATAAGATATAACAAAACTAACACATCTATATTGGAAAAGCTAAGCAAAGAGAAGATAAAGAGTCCAAAAGATGGCATAAGAAGTAGGTAACTACTCATTCACACACTAAATAATGTCATAAAAACAATTAACTGAAAACCATTGTGTGTACATATATATATATATATATATATATATATATATATATATGCACAAATGACCTGTAGGAATGAGATGAGAGAGAGGAGAGATAATAAAAAATTAAAATTGAGCTAATTTTGAAAACAGGAGGTGATATAAGACTAAAACAAGAATCCTCCAAAACTGTTGCTTCATTTGTTTTCTATTGGCATCTATTGCTGGATATGCAGCCTACTCTTAAGAGTACTTTTCTCCAGTGAGACTCCCCTGAAGGATGTTGTCATTCACAAGTGGTTATCAGTTGAGTATAGTTTCTAGGATAGAGGTGAGGCTGTGTCCACTCTTTCTTTCTGTTTCTAGAATCCCATACACTATAGATCAGTGCAGGCCCTGTGCATGCTATCTCAGTCTCTCTGTCAATCATGATTATTTAAAGGGCCTTGTTTCATTGATGTTACCCTATTCCCTCTGGCTATTACACTATTGATGCCTCATCTTCTATATAGGGTTCTATGAACCCTAGCATAAGATATTACATGGAGAAACCCCACTGAATGATGGGTGTCCAAAGCCTCTCACTCTCTATATAATATCTGTGGTTTCTGATGCAGGAGAAAGCCTCTCTGATGATGGCTTAACAAGGTGCTAATTTATGAATATAGCAAAATTTTATTAGACGATATTTTTGTTTTGCTTTGCTTTCTAGAACAGTTGTATTTGGTTGTACTCTAGGCTTCTTTGCTATCTAGTCTCCTGTCCTTGGTCAACCAAGGAGTGTCAGCTGCAGGGTCCATCTCAAGGAGTTGACTTTAAGTCAAATCAGATATTTGTTGGTTACTGCAACAAGCCTTGTGCCACCATTGCCCTACCATATCTTGCAAGCAGGACATTGTTAAGTAAAAGGTTTGTGGATGGTTAGATGTTTATTTATTTTGATAGAGTGTAGAGTACCAGTTGGAACATAGTGGTGGGAGATCTATGTAGATACCAGCTCAACATCTTGATGTTCAATGAACTATGTAAACATTGTCTTCAGCAATGGGACTTAATTGTCAGTTTGGGGAGAGTAACCTATGTTCTTGACAAAAACATGACTTCTCTGGAGATTTCTGTGGTTCCCTGTTAGCCAAAAACTCAATTAGATGTAATTCAATTCCAGTACTCAGCTTCCTTTGGTCGCAAGAACAGTTCTCTCTCTCTCTCTCTCTCTCTCTCTCTCTCTCTCTCTCTCTCTCTCT
>NW_021604635.1:7135551-7166249 GCF_004785775.1 Grammomys surdaster | reverse complement strand
TCTCTCTCTCTCTCTCTCTCTCTCTCTCTCTCTCTCTCTCTCTCTCTTCCATTATTTGACAATTTCATATAGGTCACCTTCATATATGTATATATTTTAGGAGGTTTTTATTGAATTAGGTTTCCTCACTTCACCTCAAATGGCCCTCTGTTTTAGAAGTCTGTTTCTATACTCCCTCCCTTTTCCCCCTCTTCACTTCCAATCCCCACTTGAACTTCCTGTTTCAGTTCCCCCTGTACCCACATCTATCTATTCTAATTTTCTTACTTACATGAGAGCTATCTGTTCCCCCTAATCCCTTACTCTCTACCTAACTTCTGTGGTTCTGTGAATTATAACTTGGTTATCATTGACTAATCAGCTAATATCTACATAAAAGAAAATATATACCATATTTGTCTTTATGGATCTGAGATACATCATTCAGGATGACTTTTAAATAGTCACATCTACTTACCTGTGGAATTCATTATTTTAGTTTATTACTGCTTGGGTAATACTTTATTGTATAAATACATCATTATTCTATCCATTCTTCTGTTGAGGGACATTTAACTTGATTGCAATTTCTGGGTATTATGAAAATAGCAGCAATGAATATGATTGAGTAAATGTCCTTGTAGGACAGAGCATCTTTTAGGTATATGCCAAAGAGTGGTACAACTGAATCTTTAGGTAGACTGACTACCATAGTCCTGATGAATCACCACACGGATTTCTATAGTGACTGTATAAGTCTGTATTCCCACCAGCAATGGAGGAGTGTTTCCCTTACACTACATCCTCAGCAGTGTGAACTACCACTTGTCTTATGTATCATAGCCATTCTGATGGGTGTACTATGAAATCTAATAGTAGTTTTGAATGGCACTTCCCTAATGGCTAAGGTTGTTGAACATTTCTTTAAGTGTTTCTCAGCCATTTGAGTTTCCTCAATTGAGAATTCTCTGTTTATATCTATACTCCATTGTAACTGGGTTAGTTTATTTTCTAATATTTAGCTTTTGGGGGTCTTTATATATTTCAAATATTAACCCTTGCATTGTTGTATAGTTGATCAAAATTTTCCCTTTTGTTAGGCTGCTGCTTTGTCCAAATTATGGTATCCTTCATTATCCATAAGCTTTTCTGTTTCATGGAGTTTCATTTATTAATTTTTTATCGTAGACCCTATATTAATGGTGTTGTGTTCAGCCCACTTTCTCTCCTATCAGGTTCTGTCTATCTGATTTTATGTTGAAGTTTTTGTTCTGTTAGGAGATGAATTTTGTGCAGAGTGATTAGTATGGATCTACTTGCATTTTTCTACATGCAGACATCGATTTGGTCAGCTACATTTGTTGAAGATGTTGACTTTTGGCCTACATGTATTTCTCACTTCTTTATCAAAAATAAGATGTCTATGTTTGTGGATTTATATCAAGGTCCTCAATTCTATTCCATTAATCAACACATCTAGGGTCATGTGTGCGTGTATGTATGTGTGTGTGTGTAAGTGTATGTGTGTTTCAATAACATGCTGTTATTATTGCTATATCTCCATAGTTCAACTTGCTAGAATGGTCATTTTTACCATATTAATCATATAAATCTATGAGCATATACCATCTTTCCATTTTCTGATATCATCTTCAATTTCCTTCTTCAATGTTTTAATATGTTATCATACAAGTCTTTCCCTTGCTTGGTTAGAGTAATCCAAAAATATTTTGTATATATATTTATTGGGGTGTACCTTTAATTTTTTCAAAGTCTATTTTTAGTGATGCTTCTAAAATTCTTCAGCCTCCCTTTTAGTGCACTACCCACCAGAAATAGTGGGAAAAAAGATACCAGGGAAGTGAGCCTGTTTACAAAAGTTCTTAAGGGCAACTCCCATCTTTGTTGTCCAGAAATTGGCAGTTGAGTTCACAGGTTAGAAGTGGCAGTTTCATTTGCAAACACTTCAAGGTTACGCCAGCAGTCTAGTTTAGTAGAGTCAGGGTAGCAAACCCAAATCAGCAGCTATGGGTGACATGACCTTACAGAGACAGCCAAGCCTCAGCCTCAAGTCAGCAAGAGGAGCCAGAAGGAATGCCAGGGGAAGTTCTCAGATGTGACTCTCTCAGGGAAGTGAAGATCAGTGAAGACGAGACTCACAAGCATTGCACTGCTGGCTCTATAAGCATACCAAGCGCCACCTCTGTCACCGTCTGTCCAGTCTTACTTATACCCTCCAGATATCATGTGTTCTCCACATTTCTTGCCTCAGCACTTGTCTTGCCTCAGCACATGCACCTGTCTCAGCTGACATCACTCTGCCAATCAGCCTGAGTCCAAGGAAGCTACAAGAAACTGCAGCACACCACCAGAAGTTTTTTTGGTGTATTTCTCTCTATGGAGTCCCAACAAATGGAGCTCAACTATGCAATGTAAGGTGGACAGATACTTGTGCATTGTTAGCAAAGAACCCTTCATCAAGTGTCCTTTCTTATGCGTGCTTTAGCAGAATGTACTTTAACCTATGTCTGCTTCAGCTAAACATTTCTTCATAGGTTTGCCTTAGTCTTGCAGCTGTGTACACTTCAGTAAAATATTCCTTCACGTGTTTGCTTTAGCAAAACATCATCCAACACAACTGACTTTCCAAAGAACTTTTAAGTTTCCACTTCATTGGTGCTGTTGTTAAAGTCGCTATTTTCCAGATTTCTTTCTTGATCCATTTTTCATTTGTATATAGGTGGGCTACTGATCTTTGTAGATTAGTTCTGTATATATCTACTTTGCTAAGGTTCTTAGAGTTTCCCAGTGGAATTTTTCAGATCACTTATATATACTATCATATCATCTGCAAATAAAAGTACTTTGACTTTTTCCTTTACAATTTGTATCTGCTTGATCTCCTTCAGTTGCCTCATTTCAGTAGCTAAGACTTTAAGTAATGTATTGAATAGTTATACAGAGAGTGAACAATCTTCACTTGTTCACAATTTTAGTGAAAATCCTTTGAGTGTCTCTATATATAATCTGATTTTAGCTATAGGCTTGGTTTAAACTGACTTTATTATGTTGGAGTATTCCCCTTTTATTCCTAATCTCTTCAGGACTTTTATCATGAAGGAGTATTGAATGTTGGCAAAGATCTGAAATGATCATGTGGTTTCGGTCTTTTAACTTATGATTTAACCTAGTTGTAGCCATTTTAATATCTGATAAAATAGACTTCAAACCAAAATGAATCAGAAGAAATGTAGAAATATATTATATACTCATGCTCATAGAAGAAGCATTACTATAGTTAAAATCACATATTGACACTCACTGATAGGAAGACTTCAATTCCCCACTCTCATCAAAAGATAGTTATCAAAATAAAAGGGGAGTAGAAAAATGCTGGACTTAATTGATATTATAAACCAAATGGACTTAACAGATATTTACAGAACATTTCTTTCAAAAACAAAAGTATACACCTTCTTTTCAGATCCTCATGGAACTTTCTCCCATGTCACACTCATACTTGGACACAAAGCAAGTCTCAACTGATACAAGAAAATTGAAATAACACCTTGTATCTTATCTGACCACCATGGATTAAAGTTAGAGACCAATATCACCAGTAATAGCAAAATACTTACAAACTCCTGGAAACTGAACAGCTGTCTAATGACTGGAAAATGGGTAAAGACACAAATTATGAAATAAGTAAGATCTTCCAGAATTGAATAAAAATAACAACACAACATATCTAACTTACAGGATATAAGGATGATAACTTACATATCCAAACTTACAGGGCATAATGTCAAAGAGACAAGTTTCTCAAGTTTATAGCACTAAGTACCTACAAAAACAAACAAACAAACAAACAAAAACTGAATTGAATTGGCGCATTGGAGAGATCACATACATCCTTAGCCATCAAGGAAACACAAGTCAAAACTTCTTTGATATTCTATCTTATACTTATCACAATCTATAACACCAGTGACACCACATGCTGGCAAAAATGCAGAACAATTGGAGCACTTCTCCATTGCTGGTGGGAGATCAAGCTTGTACATCCACTCTTGCCATCAATATGGAAGTTCCTTTGGAAATTGGAAATGGATCTACCTCAAGACCCAGCTGTACCATTCTTAGACATATGCCTAGAAGATCCTACATCCTACCACAAGGACACTTGCTCAAGTATGCTCAGAATAGTTTTATTCATAATAGCCAGAAATTAGAAAGAAGCCAGATGTTCCTCAACTAAAGAATAGATAATGAAAGTGTGGTAGATGTATCCCATAGAGTATTACTCAACTGTAACAAATAATTCTGCAGTCAAATTGAGGGAACTAGAAAAAAATTATTATGAGTGAGATAACTCAGACCACGAATGACAAATATGATATGTACACACTTATAAGTGGATATTAGCTGTTATGATAATCATGATACAATCTACAGACCCAGAGAGGTTAACAAAATGGAGGGCTCTCAGTAGGATGCATGAATCCCCTTTGGAAGGAGAAATAGAAGAGATTTTGAAGATATACTGGGGGAAAGTGGGGTTGCAAATAGGAGAGATCAAGTGAGTGGAGAAGGATAGAGGGAGAGAGTTTGGGAAGAGATTACTGGAATTGAAGGGTGATTGGGAAGAGGTGGAAAACTTGTGCAGTGAAAATGCTTTGGAATCTATGAGGGTAAACCTAGTGATGACTCTTAACAATGTAGGATACAAAACCTAAATCTGTAACAAGGTAAGGTTCCCAGTGCTTGTACTAAAACACCAACCCAGCACAATACCTTAGACCTACAATTGTTCCTGCCTGCAAGCTGTGTTGTGCCAATGGTGGTTCAGAACTTATGGAAGTGGCAAAGCAATGACTGGTCTAATTTGATGCTCACCCACAATAGCAAGCCCATGCCCAACATTTCCTCAGGACGAGAAAGCAGAGGCTAGACAGCTTAGAGACTAGGATAGAACCAAACACAACTGAAAAAAAGAAAAGGAAACCAGTAAAATGATTTCTTCTGATGTTCTGCTATATTCATAGATGGGTGCCTGGCACAGTTGTCATCAGACAGCCAGCCTCTGGCAGATAATGGAAAAAAATGCAGAGACCCACAACATAACATTAAGTGCTGAGACAGCCTAGAGTACTCCAATGGGTACATCCCCTCAGAGCTGAAGCTCCAGCAACCCAAAGGAACAGAGGGAAGAATTGTGAGAACCAGAGGTAAAGAAGATCCTGGGAAAGCAATAGCCTTGGAATCGGCTCAGCAGAGCTCATTGGCGCTCACATATCCTGAAGCAGCAATAATGAAGTCTATGGGTCTGTGCTAGGTCCTCGGCATATATGTTATGGTTGTTGGCTTGGTGTTTTGGGGTGACTCCTGGTAATGGTAGTGGGGTTTTCTCTAACTCTTTTGCATTCTTTTGGGCCCCTTTTCCGCCTAAGGGCTTTCCTCACTCAGCCTTGATGTGAGGTCTTGTGTCTGGTCTTATAGTATCTTGTGCCAAGTACGACTGATGTCCCTGATAGGTATGTTCTTTTTTCTGGGGGAGACAGAGTGGACCTAGTGTGGAGAAGTGGGAGGAGTGGAACTGGAGTAGAGACGTGGAGGTAGAGTAAGCTGCAGTCACGTTGTATTATATGAAAGAAGAATAAATATTTTTTTTAAAATATTCCAGGCAGCATTGAAGGGGGAGACAAAGCAAAAGATGAAAAATGTTAAATTATTTAGACAAAGTCCTTGATTAGTAAACCTCAGACCCATATTACTTCCATCATTTCTAGTAATGTTTAAGATTACTAGCGAAAAAAATAAAAAAGAAAAGAAAGCATCAAAACCTGACACAAACCCACAAAGAATGTAGAAAAGAAAGTTCCTTGGAGATAGATCTGAATCCAAATGTCCCAGAAGGTTAGACTGGGATTCTGTATGACAGAAGGTGGAAGGATTTACAGAGTCAGTAAAATTCCCATCACTCATCTACATTCTGATATCTGCAGCCTCTGACTCCTAAAAAAAAGCCCCCTTACTTATTCAGACTATTGAAAGAATGTTTCCCAGAGTTCTTTCTACAGAAAAAAAATTTACAATGAAAGAATTCAAGTATTGAGCTCCTTGATCCATTTGAGGTTGAGTGATATTCAGGATGACATATAAGGATTTGGTCTCATTCTTCTATGTATTGATACCCAGATTTCCTAGGACCATTTGATGAAGATGCTGCCTTGTTTCCCAATGCATATTTTGAGCATCTCTGTCAAAAACAAAGTAACTGCAGATCTATGATTATATGTCATTGGTCAGCATCTATATTTGTTCTGGTACTAAGCTGTTCTAAAACGATGCTATGGCATATCTTGAAATAAAGCACAGAGACAGCACTTTCTTCCATCATGATGTTGTAGTAGTACAGCCTGACATCTCCTGTGCAGAGCAGTACAGTCTTGACCAGTAGCTTATGTTTACTGCATTGGACCTAAACAAAACAGGCCCTGTCAATAGTTAGTCATAGATGGAGCATGGACTCTTGGGGTCCACCTTCTCCCTGTTGCACTCTTGGCTAATGAGAGGTTTTGGGAGAGAAAGAATCATTGTCTTTGGTTGTGTAATTACTGCTGAGCCTGCCAAGCTTGATCAGATAGTTTTAAACCCATGATTACACTGAGACCCTTGGTAAAACTTGAACCTGGGAGTGGACTTTTAGAGAAGTAGGAATGTTGAAGGAAGTTGGGGAAGAAAATAAGAGAGACTAGAGATGAGACTAATTAAAATTACATATATATATATATATATATATATATATATATATATGAAGTTCTCAAAGAACAAATTAAATTAATAAAAATGTAAAATAAATGATCACTTTCAAATAAAAAAATTATGTGGTAAACTATGACCAGCAAGGGCTCCATATGAGAATTTTATAAGTGATTAGCTTAATTGTATTTTCAATAAAGAACACTGATGTCCAGAGAAGGAATGGCTAACAACACAATCAATTCTCTATTGAGCCTGGATGAAGATTTTGTCACTGGATAGAGATGACATTCATTCTCTTCATTGACACCGATTTTCAACCTTTTCTTCTCCCTGTTTTCCAGTTGCTCTTTTTTGTTTTTTTCACTTGTGAGTTTAGGAATTTGTTTGGCTACTTTCCTTCATTTAATGACTATATTTAAAAAAAGATTTGGCTATATGCCTAGAGGCTCTTGGGTGTTGAGTGTCATATAAACAAAATTAATTACTAATTTCAGTGCCAATATCAGGTCACTGGCACTGAAAGTTCCATTGAAAGAAAAAGCAGAGTGGTGAAAATTTCAACAAATGATACATTATTTTTACATAAAATAAACCATATACACAAGTTAATAAAATTTCACATTTGTACATTGTTTTCCTTTAATGCATTTACATGCATTATTTCACACAATTGTCATAATAACATCATTTATTGGACACAATGAATATTACCAATGTTATAAAAGTAAGGAACTAAGCCTCAGAAACAATTTGTCTATCACATATTTTTTATTCACTCAACAAATACTGTGAACCTACTATGTGTCACACATTGCACTAGGATGTGTAAAATACCTAAACATTCAAGCTTTCCCAGTACTAAAATGTTTCCTCAGATGGAGATATTCAGTGATGAAGTGGAACAGTCCTGGTCCGTAAGAATACCTAGCCACACCACACAGTTCTGATCTTGTCAGCATACTACCATTCAGTGGTACCCTCTATCTTTCTCTACCCAATTCTCATGCTGGGCACTTCTGTCTGGACTCCACTCCCAGCACTTCGCTCTCTGCTCTCTTGAATGCTATGACCAAAACCAGTCTTCCTTGCTCTCTAGCTTGTCTTAAAGTTCTTCAATCAAAGTGAACTGAGAAGACAGGGTCCAAGTTTAAAACCATGGTGGCTTCTTGATGGTTTTAACACATGGACATATGACTAAAATATATTTCTCCTCCTCCTGACTCTTCTGCCAAGTATTCAAATAAGCAAATTCTCAAACACAAATTTGTACTTTCTTCACAGGCAGTTCAGTCTTTTAACATCCCTGGCTTTGCTGCTCATCAGTACCATTGTCTTGTTCTCTAGCTCAGGTTCCATCTGCTTGGGACAAGGCTACTCACCACACCAAATGTAACTTCTGAGTAAGCCTTCCTTCAGAGTATTCTTATGTCCATCCATCCTTCCATTTCTTTACCCACTGCGAGCACCTTAACTGAAATTCTCCTTACCTTCTTGGTCTGTGTTTCAAGTATGCTCCAGTATCCAGCTTCCTTTCCTCTATTTCTTCCCATCCATTCATTTTAAACCAGGCTTCTCTGAACTTGAAATGAACTCTAATCTTAATTCTGAATGCTGTTTTCTATAACCAAAACTCAATTAACCACTTCTTGTGGAGTCCCTTTCTCTCTTTCTTTCTTTAGAGATTCAATGGTTTTTCCTTCTAACTCTCATTCATCTTTCAATCCAATGTTAAGTTTCAAAGTTTTGCAGATTTTTTTTCTTTCAAAGGCATGCGAGTACTCCCTTGTGAACTCAGTGACTTTGTTCTTTTGAGTGATTCATCTCACCTGCTTCCTGTCAGAATTATTTTTATCCACTTCTGTCTTCTGAGTAGATTATCTACTGTAGACCCAACATAGATGGCTCTGATTCATTCCACTATCCCTGTTTAACCCACCAAGGTGCTTATTAAGTTATCATTCAAGTTGAAGTTGTTCAACTCCTCCCACTTCTGATTCTTAAAATACATTTTACAAACTAGCCTGTGTGTGTGTGTGTGTGTGTGTGTGTAGTTTCAGAATGCATTATTTAATCATTAGTTTGTCTATATACATATAAGTCCACTCAACATTTTATTTCCTTCCTTGAAAAAGAGACTCTAGGACAAAGAGCTTATTCTTGGCAAGACAATAATTTGTGTTCAGAAAATAAACTTTCTACATGTATAGAGGGGGCCACAATGTAAGCATGATATCATGGAACTGAAGATTTATTCATTTTCTATTATATTTGTGTTGAAGGATTAAAAAATAAAATAAAATCTCTACTTTGGGCCTTAAAATGTTTTAAGAAATTAAGGTAGAATTTGTTGAAACTTTATAATGAAAATTTTCACCACAGTATTTGTTTAGATTTTATAAAGCAACTTTGAAAATAGCAAGGATGAAAATAAATAGCCATTTTTCATGATGTTCTCAAAATGTTCTCTCAAAGGCTTAGGTCTGTGCTGGAATTTGAAAGCAATATTAATGAAAAAAATAGCCACATCATATCATACTTTCTTCACTTCTTCCCTTTGAATCTCTCTCCAGGGAGAAGCTACTTCATATTCCAACATGCTGGGCACTGCTACCTCACACATCTCTATCAGTATTGTAAAACTAAGACTCTGCCTTTGTAAATTCATTACAATTGGCTCTTCTTCCCTTGTTCTGAGGAGAATTACATGAGGAAAATGGAGAGACGAATTAGTGACCCACGCATGTGGCATTTAATATCTTCTACTTATGAATTGTGGTTTGATTTAGTGCCTATTGGAGAGTTTGAGGAAAGTGTCTTCTATCTTCTTTAAATAACCACCACTGCATCATTTACCTTCCCTGGAAGCTTTATTATTCAGGACAATGGGCTTTTACGGTTGTGTGGCATTTCAGATTTCTCTTTCCTCTAGCATTCATAAACAAAAACATTTAGTTTTTGGTCATTTAAAGAAGACAAAAGTGATGACTAATACCAAGACACGTTTTTATTGTTATTTTTCTATTTATAGACACAGATGAAAAGCAGGTTTCCGTATCTTTTTCAACACAAATATACTGACTGCTCTTGGTGATACATCTTGGTAGTGAAGTGGTCTATGGGATACATTTTTCATCAAAGAAAAATAGAATGGAGGTCCATAGTGGACAACTTATGTGTCGTCAACATGGCACTAATATTGATATCGACTATGTTCAAGAGTGCCTGTGTTAGTTATTCAAGGGACTATGAGTCACCCCACACTGATGACACCAAATGTCCAGGGATTCTGAAAGTAAACTGTGATGTAGTCTGTTATATAACCATTTGTGTGATTCTGTTTATACACAACCTTGAGGTTGAAACTAGAGCCTTTACCTGATTCTTGACCAGCCTGTCAGTGTCTGTCTATAAACCTGTGCACTTACCCTGAAGTATCCTATGTACCAATCACCACGTTTATCTAGTTCGCATACACTGGAATGTCTGGGAGCCTACCTGCACCAATATGCAGTATGTATGGTGAAAAACAGGATGTCTTACCTTTCTACAGGTTCTCACATTTTCTTTAACCCCTAGACCTCCAGGGATCCTCTTTGTTTCTTGCTTTGAATTTTGACCTCATTACTGGCTGAAGAGTATCTTTTTCTAATTGTCACAGAAGCACCATGTAAGCAAACTGCAGCTTGGCTCTAAGGAGCTGACGAAGGTTTCTTAGTGTATGATAAAAATTCTAGTGAAAAAAGACTCAGGAGCAAATGCCTCACCAAGAGAGGTGTTGTGTATTGTGTGAAACCCGATAGATACCAGAACTAGGATTGTGTTCCTCATGTGGAGGCAATGTCAAGGGCACAAGTGGCACCAAACAAGCCGTGGCTGCTTCTGAAGCTGGAGAGTAAAATACTTGTTCTAAACTCTGGATGATTGTGCAGAAGAGTGAATACTCTCAGTTTAATGAAACACCTTTAAGGCAATGAAAGATTATGAAGAGATGCCATAGCTACAAAGGATGCATTTGGAAGGAATGCTCTTTCTGAATTGCTGCCATCTTCATCTCTCCATGGATGCTAATGGGAAAAGTGGCACTACTGAGTGATACTACTGAAACCTCAGCAATCTTTGTGTGCTCTCCTCTGTTCCTCATAGGGATGACCCCATGCTCATCCACTAGGTTGACTCTTCACCTACATGCCTGCACCTGGACTGTAGGTATTAACTAATTTACAGAACATTAAAGGCAAACTTCTTGTACCTTCTACCACAATCATTCATTCATCTAATTAGTATTCATTAAGGGTATTATTTACATCAGAGACAGTACCAGGTTCTGTTTCTAAAAAGACATGGCCTGATTTCACTTATCAAGTTACCGAAACACAATCACATTTATTCATCGTTGCTTTCTGTCTGCTTCAATGGCTCTTGTTTAATAGTGTCATATCCTAAATTCAGTGTTCTGTCCAACACAAGGTTTGTTGAACAAGTGTGTGTTGGAAGGGAGTATACATACACACATGTATAAACACGACGGGAACTACGTTTGTCCATGTAAGCACATGTGAAGGCCAGAGAGGCTATCAAGATTGCTTCCTCAATTCTGTCTCCACCCTGTTATTCACATTTTTATTTGCTTGTTTGCTTGTTTGTTTATGAGAGAAACTCACTAAATCTGGAGGTTGCCTCCTTTCTCTCTGTGAACCTATTGTCAACACTTTTTCCTTTCACCTTTAAGATCTAATAAATGAATTCTGAAAAAACAAAAAACAAAACAAAACAAAAAACATGTTCCTACTTCTCACTCTAGCAGTATTTTCCTTTGAAAACATTTTGTTTGGTGCCAAAGAGATGTAGGCAGGTGCTTGTGTGTGATCTTTCACACAGTTGTGCATGTCAAGTGCAGAAGACAACTTGAGGAGATCAGTTGTATTTTCCATCAAATATAAAAATATTTTTATTTCCTGTCTGTTTAAAAACCTCCTAGCTAATCATATAATAATCTCCATTTGTAATTTAGTCATCAAGGAGAGCTATCTTTCTGCATAGTATTATGGTATCATAACAGCAAACCCAGCTACATGAACATGTAGTGTTTTGTACTTTTGAGGGTTCTGAATAGTTTCTCTGACGTATAATTTGCTGAGGTCGGCTGACGTACGCTAGCTCAGAATTCTTAGTCTTTCATGTTTGTCCTGCTGCGCTTGTCACAGGCTTCACGTTCTTGTCTCTGGTTCTTTTTCTCCTCTCCTTCTCTCACACCCTACCTTACCTACTGTTCCCATCGCTCCATTATCACTGCTTATGTTCTTTTATGACATCTTTCTTTTCCTTGAGTAATTCAAGTGCATTCATTTCAGCATGTAACCGAGAGACTGATTTTAATGAGAGATGCTTCAAGTGTCCTCTCCAGACCTTGGAACGCTGGTCCAAATCTTCCTTCCAGATACCAACTCCTCAGTTTATCATTCATTCCGTTGGGATTTCTTCCTCTATTTTAACCGCCTCACTGACTGTACCTTCACAGGTTGATCTATTGCTTAATCATCACTTTCAATTTGCTAGTGTTGGCATTGTTCCAGGACTTGTATTTGCCTTTTGAAAAGTATTTATTTGCAACTATTCCTATCTTGGTAGCTACAGAATCTACATGTGTTCCTGAGAATTAAAGATACACTGATATAATTGTATGTTCCATACCTCCCATTAGTAACAAAGGAAATCTAATATGATCAACAAAAGCCATTGCTAATCATTCTTCAACGCTGGAACTTCCTGAGTCTTTGCTGCCAAGAAATGTTTGACACTTCATAATCCTTAGAAAGGTTTCAAATTTGGAATTATTGGTTTTCCTCCATTCAGCTTCATTTACTCTAACATCATTTATATTTATCCTACTGCCAAAAAATATCCCAGACCCTGTACTATGGTTGGTATAATTCTATTTTGGAACTTTCTTATTAATGGACTTCTGGCACACACAAAGATAACGTTTGTCTCTGAATCTCCATATCAATTATCTCTTTTCTATTCTTCCATGCCTACTCAGCATTAAATGTTAGGGGTTTGTCTGGTGTTTTTATTTCTTATTTGATCTTAAACATTGTCTGAGCCAGTAAGACCTTCCTAATATAGCTTCTCAAGGGAAGATACTGTATCAATCTTTCTTTTCTTGCTGTTTGCATAACGCTTATAGGGATCAATATCTTATTCTCCTTTATTTATTTACTTATTTTCTTTTTCCCTGACTAGGATACAACTTCTCCTTGAGAGATGGGGTACATCTTCTGTTGGAGAGAAGGGGCCTGGCCTATTCTTTTTTACTTCTATACTCCTGCACATTGTCTCACAAAAACAGACAATGTATCACAAATGTTCAGCTGCCAGGCCACAAGTTGGGTTTGGCCAGACTGACCAAATAGGCAGGTCCTCAAAAGCAACATAGGAAATGTACAGTTATTTGTTGTTAGGGAAGTTCTCTGTCACCCCAACCCTACATTCCACATGCTGCACACTTGTTCACTAAGCCTTTTAAATACCTATCCACACTGAGTACAGTGACCCACAGTGTATCACCTGTAAGGGCTTCCAGGCTGATGCTGGCCGCATTGCATTTCGTAGATCAGAAGCTGAAGATGTAACAGGGAAAGTGTAAAATATGGTAATTTTTAAAGGTAAATTTTTTGTAACAGAACCAACACTGGAAATAAACTGGAGTCTGGAGATATTTTTACCTTAATCCATTGAATTGTCAATCTCTTGTAAATAGTAGCCATTTGCCCATGTACACCTGTATGCACTTTTAACATAAAAAAAAGCATTTCTGACTTAGTAACAATATATCAAAATTAGTATCGAAAGTTCTTGTATATACAGCAAACTCCATCTCTCCTGTTTTACCTTATTGCATCATAGTACAAAATAAATACTGACACAGAATTTATCTTTAAACTTTTATTTGAATTTTACCAGCTTTCTCCAATTATGTCAAATCTTTGTACCAGTATCCTACCCAAGATACTACATTGCATTTTAAAGTTATAGTATGTTAATCTTTTTTGAAATTTGGCAACTCCTTGTTTTTGATATCTCTGAAACTATTGGAATGTCTTGGCCACATATCAGGCATCCCTGTCACAATGAGGAGACACTCAATAAATATTCTCACTTGAACAAAGATATGGCCTGGGGGTAGAAATATGTTCTCCCACACTGACTTATGTCTACCAGAAAAAAGTATCAGATGTATGAATAGACAGCAAAAGATTGACTTATGTATCATGGGTTAGTTTGGCAAGACTGAATTGACTTATGTGCCCTAGGGTAAGTAACACACCAAAACTGAATTTGTTTGACAGGGTATTGGGAGATGGCACTGGAAACTCAGGAGTTGAAGGCACATTACAGAATAACTTCTTTCACTAAGAAATAGTATTTCCTCCCATAAAACTACAAGTATAATCATTTTTGATTAACATAAACTGATAATAGGATTTAATTACATCTATATAATATCAGGACAAAAAGACCCAGATTAATTATATTAGTCACTTTTCTATTCATGTGATTAAAAAAAATAACCAAGGCAGATTATAGAAAGGCAGGCTTTTTTGGCACTTACAGTTTCAGAGATAAGAGTCTATCACCATCATACAGGGGAGAAGCATAGCAGAGGTAGACACTGGCAGTTGAAACAGTTGAGAACTCACATCTCAAATTATAGACAGAGCAAACAAGGAATGTCACACAGCTTTTAAAACCTCAAAATTACCCCTTGTGATTCACTTCCACCATCTACGTCATAACTCCTAACTTCCCAAATAGCACCAACAACTGAGGATCAAGTATTTAAATGCCTCAGACCTTGGGGACATATCATTCAAAGTATCACACCACTGTTTGACTGAATAATTAAACAGTATATTTTAGTCAAATAAACACGTTAAAATATCACATTGGAAATTTGCTTTTTGACAGTTTGCATCAGAGACTCAACCACATGATGATAGGAAACACATGATGTCCACATGATACCAGAGTGACCTTAACCCTTAACACCTTATTAAAGTGGTATTTGCTGTGTTTCATTCCAGAAAATCTAGCACTCTTACCTCTTCTTACACTATCGTCCCTAATGAATTCCAACGCATAAAATATACAGAGAGGCAGAGAGACTAACCCTGTGCCCAGCGGTAAGCAGTTTGTAAATATATATATATATATATTACATTTGTTTGTGCTGCCATGACTCTGGTATGTTTTTGTGTCACAAGCTAATATGACATCTTTTTTGTGAATATATGCCACATGTTTTATTATAATGTAACACTTATAAAAAAAGTATTTCTGTATTTGTCCAATTATATCTATGTATACATATAGATAAAGTAGTTTTAGAATTTTTAACCTATATTCTTATGAGGGAATAAATAAATTCTACATTAAGACTACAGTAGTCATATAAAGATTTTGTTCAAGTCTTAGAATTTCTAGCAAAAAAAAAATAAGTATGGTTACTTGTCAATAATTTCTTTTTTTGTGACGGGGTCCCAGATTCTCTCAGACTCACTACATAGACAAGGATGGCCTTGAACACCTTATTCTTCTGCCTCTACCTCCCACAGCCTGGCAATGAGCACATCCACCACCATGACATATTTGGAGAAGTTTTGCTTGTATATAATAAACTTCATTCTCTCCTATGTATAATCCCATGGATTTTGAAGAGTATATTTGTGTATCCATAACTGAAGAACAATACAGAATATTTTTGTTATCCTAACATTTCTCTTGTGTATTCTTTTTGTAGTGAACTGCGTTTTACTTAAAATTTTATACCTATTATTTTTTACTCTTTTTTTGTATGTTGTTGGATATTTCATTGGATAGGGGAACCTCACTAAGGTATGTGAAGAACATAACTATTTTTTTTCTTGCTCCATTCTCTTAGGAATAAATGTTTGCCAAGCTCTTCACACTGTCACACAAAAATGTCACACAAAACTTACACAGGATACTTGTTATTAAAGGTGTTTATTGCATACACTATATTTAAACATTCACCTACTTTATTCCTTTCCAATTAGCATGTTAAGAGTTATTTGGGAAACTGGCAGAAGCTTTAAAAAATCAAAGTCACAAAACGTACATATTATTATACTAATGAACCATTAAGGAAGAACATGCAATAAACTTCATGGAATGGGTACATAACCCATGTTTCAAAATCATCATGTAGCAATTCAAAATGGGTCAACACTATAATGTTAGAATATAAATATAAATTTCATTGCTTTCTTGGCTATAGAGCTCACATATCAAACCAGTATAAGTCTTATCAATAAGTTTCATTTTTCACATACTAAAGAAAGTGTTAAACCCCCTTGCTCTGGGCGTGACATCTCTCAGACTGTGTACACACATGTTTATTCAGGGAAGAAGGTGAGATTTACTTTGAACAATCTGAAATTTTATCTCCTTTGTTGCATTCTCTCTATGACTCCGTAGAATTCAGTCTACTTAAAAGCCACACAGTATTGAAGAAAATGGGCTCAAAGGATTTTTAAATAAAGCCTAATTGATTTTAAAAGATACCAATAGACTAGATTAATGTTTCCATTGCAGCTCTCTGTTGTGGAAAATAGAAATAGGTTAAATTTAGAGAATCAGTGAATTAAGACCTAGTATGCGTTCCCTGTCACTCTACCACTTTTTAAGAGCAATTTTCTGTGTTAGCAACTTGCCTACCTTAATTATCTCAGAAATCTTTTCATTAATGTGAGGCCTATTAAATATTATAATTCTGCTCCCCCTTATCTTTATGATCAAAATGGTATAACTGCTTCATGCTATACACTCAAAAGACACTACTTTCAGAAATAGTTTAGGATTCTGCCTTGACAGGCAAAATTACCAGATCAGATTTAAACCTAGTGTTTTGAACAAACTCTGAAATAAAGGAGATCTCAGGAGTATCTATAACTTTGCTAAATAAAAGTGGAAGCTAATACCTGGGAGAGAAGATGGAGAGGGGAAAAGGATGGGGGGGGGGGGGTCAGGTGTAGCAAGAGCTGGAAAGAGAAGAGAGCCAGAAGAGAGAACAGAAATCAGTGGCTGCTGTAGGGGGAGGGGGTGTCTCTAGGATGTGCTAGAGACCTGGAATGGGGAAGGCTCCAGGGAGTCTATGGTGGTGACTCCAGCTGAGACTCCTAGTGGGGAATATGGAGCATGAAGTGGCCGCCTCATGTAGGTAGGGCTTACAGTGGAGGGATAAGAACACCAACTCATTTTCATGTCTGAATCCTACTTCCTTGCTCTAGGCTAAGAGTTAGATTCCTCCCTAAAATTACTTCTTTGTTCTAGCCTAAGATTTAGATTCCTCCCTGAAATTACTTCTTTATTCTACTTAATGTCATATTCCTGCCAAGCAGCTCACTTCCTTGTCATTGGCCCATGTCAGATTCTTGCCAAGCATCCCCAAAAGCTCTCCGCTTCTCCCCTTTTTAAATGACTTTGGGCGAAGACAGGGAAGTTGGTTCAGATATTTTCGTCATCCTGATAAGCCCTTAGAAGCAGTGATCATGGGAGTGTTCTCGGAATTTTCCTTGTGCTTGTTCTTTGACTATTTGTGTTTATTGTCTTGCTTGTTCCTTGACTATTTGCATCTATTGTATTGTATTCCTCAACCTAGAACTGACCTTAATACTTGCATGTAACTAAAATAGTATAAAAGCCAAGCAACAGAGTCACATGCAGCTCCTATTCAAGCTGTCAGGGAACCTACCTGAAGAGCAAGTTCTACATCTGTTACATGTATGGGTGGCCTAGGTCCATCCCATATATGTTCTTTGGTTGGTGTTTTTGACTCTGTGAGCTGCTGTGGGCCCAGATAAGTTAATTCTGTAGTTCAGGTTTCTTGTGATGTCTTGACCTCTCTGGCTCCTTCACTGCTTCCTCCACTCTTCCACAGGATTCCCCAAGTTCCACCTGATGTTTGGCTGTGCTGTGGGTCTCTGCATCTGTTTCTATCAGTTGCTGGGTGAAGCCTCTCGTTGCTGGTCTAACTGGATGTCTGCATATAGAAGAATGAAAATAGATCCATATTTATCACCCTGCACAAAACTCAGGTTGAAGTGGTTCCAAGAGTGCTACATAAAACCAGATGTGCTAAATATAATAGAAGAGAAAGCGGGGGTATATCCTTGAATACATTGCCAGAAAAGGCAGCTTCCTGAACATAACAGCAACAGTTCAGGCACTAAGATCAACAATTAATAAATGGGACCTCATGAAACTGAAAAGCTTCTGTAAGGTGAAGGATACCATTAGTAGCACAAAAAGTAGCCCATAGTATGGGAAAATAACTTCACTGATCCTATATCCAACAGAGGGTTAATATCCAAAATACATAAAGAACTCAAGAAATTAGATACCAACAAATTACATAGCCCAATTTAAAAAAAAATGGTGTCCAGAGTGAAACAGAATTCTAAAAAGAGGAATCTCTAATGCCCAAGAAGCACATAAAGAAATATTCAATGTACTTAGTCAGCAGTGAAATGCAAGTCAAAGCAACTCTGAGATCCTATCTTATTCCTGGCAAAATGCCTAAGATCAAAAACTCAAGTGATGACAATCCTCAGGATATGCAGTAAGGCAAACACTCGTCCATTGCTGGTGAAAGTTCAAACTTGTAGAACCACTTTCAAAATCAATTTGGCTTTTTTCTTGAAAATTGGGAATAATTCCACTTCAAGACCCAACTATTCCATTCTTGGGTATATACTCAAAAGATACTCTCCCCACAAGGGCAGTTAGAAAACCACATTCATAGCAGTTTTATTCATGGTAGCTAGAAATTCTAAACAACTTAGGTGTTCCTCAACCAAAGAACAGATAAAGAAAATGTGGTAATTTACACAGTGGAGTATCACTAGGCTATTAAAAAACAAGGACATAATGAAATGTGCAGGCATTTGGATGGAGGTATTCACAGTGGATATTTGCCATAAATAACAGGCTAAACATGATACAATCCACAGACACAAAGAAACGAAGTAGCAAGGAGGTTCTAAGGGAAGATGCTTGAGTCTCACTCAGAAGGGGAAATAAAATAGATATCAGAGGTGGACGGAGGGAGGTAACTCAGTGGGAGAGGGACTAAGAAGGAGAATAGAAAGGATCGAGTGTTGGAAGGAGGAAGGGAGAGAGAACTGAAATCTGAAATCCACGGGGTCGGGGGCCATCTCTGGAAGGAGCCAGAAACCTAAGACAAAGGAAACTCCCAGGAATCAAAGTAGTTGTGATTTGTATTTCTCTGATGGCTAAGAATGTTCAACACATTTCTTCTATTGAGAATTCTATTTAGATACGTACCCCATCTTTTTGTTGGATTACTTGGTTTGTTGATGGCTAGTTTCTTAACTTCTTTATTTACTTTGGATATTAGGCCTCTATAGTATGTGGTGTCGGTGAAAATCTGTTTCCCATTCTGTAGATGGCAGTTTAGGACTCCTGGTAATAGAGGATGTGGAGCCTGAGTGGCCACCTTCTTTAGCCAAGCAACTTCCAGTGGTATGATTGGAACTCGAACCTAGCCACAAATGCTCTTGACCTATAATCCATCCAGCATGAAAGATGTTTGGGAGCAATGGAGGTGCAGAACTTCTGGGAATAGCAAACCAATGACTGGTCTAATTTGAGGCCCACACCAAGAAAGGGAGCCCATGCTCGACACTGTACAACCAGGAACCAGAATCTGGACACCCCAGACACTTAAGATAGAAAAAAATCAGTAATTCAATCATAATGATATTCTACTATACTCATAGGTGGGTGCCTAGCTCAATTGTCATCAGATAACTTTCCTCTAACAGCTGATAGGAGCAGATGCAGAGACCTACAGCCAAACAGTAATCACAGAGAAAGCTCAAATTAGAGATCTCAGGCTCCTTTCCTTGAAGCTTGGGAAACCACTTAGAGGAAGAACAGGGAAAAGAAGAATTGTAGAAGCCAGCGGGGCAGAAGATACCAGGAGAACACAGCTGACAGAATCAACCAATCAGGACTTATAGGGGCTCACCGGTAATGAAGCAATTATCACAGCATCTACATGGGTCTGTGCTAAGTTCCCTGCAAATAAGTTAGAGTTGTTACCCTGGTGTTTTCCTGAGACTCCTAACAGAGGGTGTGGGTGTCTCTGACTCTTTTGCCTGTCCTTGGGACCCTTTTCTTCCTGCTGAGTTGCCTCCTCCAGCCCTGATATAAAGGTTTGTGCGCTATTTTATTGTAATATGTCATGTATGTTCAGTTATATCCCTGGGTGGCATGCTATTTTCTGAAGGGAAACAGAGAAGGAGTGGATCTTCATTAAAGAGAAGGTGATGTGGAGGCAGTAGATTGGGAGGACTAGAGAGAGGGGAAATTGCAGTTGGATATATTATGTGACAAAAAGAGGAAAAACAAAAAGTCTTTTTTCTTTTAAGCAGAAGCTAGAAGTGTGTGGTGAGGATGGTCACTCTTTAGTAGACCTGGGAAGACCTTCCCTTCCTTATAATTAAGGGCCTAAAAGTAAGAAGAGACCACAACAGTCCTCCAGATACCATACTCAACCTCATGTGGACCACTGAAGCCCCATGTATGCCTTACAAAATGTAAAAGTGGTGAAGACTAATAGATTGTCATCTTTTTGTAAATGTATTCAGTAGGATGATTAATTAAAAGAGAGGAAGGTTAGGTAACAAAGAAGATGAGAATGAGTGTTCTTTCAGGATAATTCAACATTCAAAAGCAGATTTGACATTTTCCTGTAAACTATATGTTTCCAGCAGCTGTTAGGGTAATTATTTTGCCAGCTTCTAATTGTAGATGTTGGCATCTGGAAATTAGAAATAAGTAGCAGTTGCTTTAGGGGATAGGATTAAATGTGTGTAAACATGAGATTGCATCAGCTATACCCAGATCTTCAAGGAAGAGTGGAGCTTTTTCAAAGGTCTAGTCACCTTAATCATTGAAAAGGCACACACACGCACATACACACACACACACACATACACACACATGTGCCTTCTTCCTCTCTGAAATCTAGTCTCAGGAGATGAACACATTAATCTTGAAATTGATGTCACCTATTGAGACTGTTTTATAATGTAAAATTCGTCAGCTCCCTTGTTATGTGGCTACTGAGATTAAGTGTAGAAGAAAAGGGAACTTTGTTTGAGCATCCCAATCAAGGCTAAGTGGAAGAATTGAAGCAAGTATGAATAAATTAATAAATACTTTTTATCTAATTGTTTAAATAATTTTTTATCTTTTTCCGTCTTTGGCCATGGACACTTGTTACTGAATTCACTTTGGAAATGTAAAGGCACACACACACACACACACAAGCGTGTGCGAGCACCACTAATCACTAGATTCAGTTTCCTGCGTCCGGCTCTCAGTTTTATACACAGCTATGGGGTAGAAGATGAAAGGAGTAGAGATGAGGACTTTAAAACCCACCGAAACATTTGTTCTCTGAAACTAACTATAGAGAAAATGAAAAAAAGAAAATGGGAAGAAGTTTGCCAATCACCAAACTAAAAACATGTCTACGGAATTTAAGGAGCCCTCAAATTCAATAAAATGATAAAAATAAACAGCCTAAACTAAGGGGATGGGGAAGGGACAGATGTTTCTCCGAAGAAGATGCTGGAGCAGCAAATTAGCATATAAAAAGATGTTCAATATCATTAAACATTAGGGAAATGCAAATTAAAACCATGATGAGATAGCTGTGTGCATTGATGAGAATAGCCATAGCTTAAAAAAATCTGACAATACCAAGTGCTGACAAGAATGCAAAACTGTGATAAATCTTATGCATTGCTCTGAGAGCATAAAGAGTACAGCTTATATAAGGTGTGCTCTAGTATACTCTCAATCATATGACCCCCTAAATCCCGTTCTTCTGTATGTACCAAGAAAAAATTAAAATCTATATTCATTCTAAACCCTGTATGTAAGTGTTCCTTCAGGGACCTTATTCATAATCATTCTGAACCAAGAATAACATTGGGTCTTTAATGGGTGATTGAACAAATGTTCACACATATAGTGAGATATGACTCAGCAATGCAACAGACTAAAGAACTAATGTAGACATCTATATGGAAGACTGTCAAAGAGTTTCTTAACTAGCTTTTAAATGTTACGCATGAGATTGTCTTATTTAGATGCTACTCTGCAAATAGGAAAAGTCACAATTGGAGTAGGTCATTAGCAGGGTGAGAGAGATGGGCCAGTGGTCAAAGGTTCCGCAGCCTGTCTGTAGTAGTAGTAACTTACCAGTCTGTGGTTAAAGGTAATGTACAGAAAATTGTTAACTTGAATTTTAACAGATTCTAACTTTTCAAATCACTTAGCTGCTAAATATTCAAACTGTGAGGTAATAATCCATCTTTGGTGTTACTTGTTCTATTAACCATTAGGTAATGGTTTAAATGATTCATTGGTATTTTCAAATTAGTGATAATTACCTATTCTATGGAGATCACATGTTGGTGAATTTTCCTTAATTAATCAAGTCTCTTTGCTTTTTAAAGAAAGAGTTTTACATAAAGTACTTTTAATTTACCAGGTGACCTCAAAAACCTGTCAAGTCCTTCAGAAAATCTGGACTGTGCCAGATTCAGAACAAGGAATCAATGGGTCTTAGTAGACTATATTAGGGATTACAAACAATCAGAGTGTAGTATTTCTGCACCTTAAGTTGAGCTATGACAACTTCAGATGAACACAGATGCAGGGAAAACCCTATAAGTCAAGATCCCTGCTACTAAGAAGCAGTCATGTGACCTTTCCTAGGGAGATACCTGCAGAATAAACACACATTTATTCATAAGTTAGTTCTCTTGTGTCCCACTATGTGTGTGAACATTTATCCAGTCACTCATTAAAAGGTACACTGTTATTATTTTCAATTCTGAGTAATTATGAACAATGCCTCTGGAACATCCCTTATGTACAGGGTTTAGGGTGAATATAGAGTTTTATTTATCTTGGTAAATGTATAAGAGAGTATGAGTGTCAGAGGAAAGAAACAATTATACTTAGGTCTAAGCTAGTCAAGTCTACTGGAGTTACTCTAGTAGAGGAGGGGTACTTACAGGAGAACAGGCAGCAGTATCACACAAAGCCCACTGGAGTATGGGTCACAATTCAAAAAAGCTGTATCACTAGAGTTTCCTGAACAACTTACAGGCAACTCCACCGGTCTCCAGCAATAGTTACTACTACTGTAGTAACTATCCTGTAGAGGGGCCTGTAACTCTCATAGTTTTCTGAGATTCTAGACTCCTGTAAAGCTTCCACTGACCTCCTCCTATGTCCACTCCCTCCTCGAAGAAATGTTGCATGTCAAAGGAATCTACCCAGCTGAAGCATTAAAGAGAAACTCTGATGTGAACTCACTCAGAGGCAGCTAGAGTTTTATCACAGGGCTAAGTCTATCCTTTTCCTTCATTCTTTGACTGTCTCCTATAGGCATGCATTGTTGATTTATGATTTAAGGATTTTTAGAGCACTCTACTATCTGTGGCTCAGGCCCTGGATAGGATTTGGGGTCAGAGAAAAAAAAGCAGCATAAGCCAAAACAAGTGTTCTCTGCTCATTCTATTGATATCAACATAAAATGTGTAGGGAGTATCTTCTTACTGGTCCTCAGCAGCTGATTTTGGGATCTGTCATTAATGGACATAGCATGAATGGAAACATAGGAACTCAAGAGTGCTCTGGATGGACATTTACTGGAAAATTAATACTCACTGCTTAATTGAGTTTTTGTCTTAAGTTCTTTAGGCTTAATGTGTCTAAAATTAGAGGGTTGTGAAGATTTCTTGTAAGTTTTAATATGTTCTCCAGAGGAAAAGTGATATACTGGTCTATTGATAAACTATAAATAATTTACTCACAATATCATCTGCATATGTGATTATTATGTCAAATAAGAAGAGTTGAGCCACTTATCTTAGTAGTTACTATTTTATCTACTTAACAAAAGCTAGGGCTATATTGGAAGAAGAAATCTCAAATGAGAAAATGTTACTGTAATATTTAGGGAAGTCTGGAGGGTATTTTCCTAGAGATTGATTTGGGCATGGCACTCCTAGGCAAGTGTTCTTGAGTTGTATGAGAAGTTAGGCTAAGCAGCACTCCTTCTTGTCCTCTACATCAGTTTCTGCCTCCAGGTACCTGCCTTGAGTTCCTGTCTTGACTTGATGATGAACTAACTCTAAGCCATAAGATTAAATAAATGAATTTTTTCTTCCGAAATTGCTTTGTGGTATATGCTAACACTGAAATAGAATTCTAACAGAGGAAACAAGTGTCTCACTATGTTATGTAGGCTGGTATTGAACACATGACCTCTAGAGATTTTTTTATCTCAACCTCCAGATCAGCTTGGTTTATAGACATACCTGTACTTGCACATGAACAATTTTACTTAAGACAGTCAAAGACCAGGTAGAATGCTGAGCTAATGATTGCATTATTTTGACTTCACTTTGCAATATTCTTCCTGTACTCTGTAGTAGGTATATCTGTAGCCCAATTGTCTTAATTAGTATCTCCTGTTGGCTCTGGTATTGAAAGTGTGTCAATAGGACCATAAATGATGTCAATATGATCCTGCCTTGTCATGGGTCTGTCTTTATGCAGTTTTTTGTTACAATATGTTTCATTTGGAGCATAAAATATGTGACATACCTCATTAAATTTTAAAAGGACACAATAAAGCCTTTGTAAAAAGCAAAACCAATTCCCAGGGTGAAGTTAGGAAGAATTTGTTTCATTTGATGGCAAAATGACAATTTTATAAAAATCATTTCATGAATTTTTGCTCCAGTAAATATATCAAGTGTAAAATAAGAAAAGAAAAAGTAAATTATTAAAGTAACATTTATTCACTGAGTGCACCAGATGTAATTGTCATCTTGGAGGCTTACTGCTTATATTATTATATCACCCTTTCTAGTTCTTTCTGAACTCTAGATGGCTAGTTTCACTCAGCTTTCTGGATCAAACTCCTCTCTAATCTGACTGATTCATCTGGCTTCTTTCAGCATGCCACTGAATAGCTTTGCTTGACCTTAAACTAACTCTTGAAAATTGTTCTAACCTTCTGGCTTCTTATTCTCTGGCTTCAACTGTCTCTGCTGCCCTGCCCTGAACCAAAACAACTCACAAGTAAACTTAACCTCATTGCACTGACTGAATGTACTGAGGAGAACTCAATGCTACTCAACTGGGCTGACTGATTGTCCTACCTTCACTGCTTTTTAAGTCCTCACTTTCCTATCTGTTTTCCTGATAGTTGAGTGCATCCTATCTCTAACTCATTCTGACAAATCTTTCTGATTCATCACTTTGTATACCTCTCAATTAGATGTCAATTTCAAAGATGGCTGCTTCTGTCTGTGAACTAATCTCACCTCCATTGTTAGGGATTAAAGGTATATACTAAGGGAATAGCTATATTCCAACCAGATCCTACTGTAATCCAGGATATGTCTGCATTCTGGCTAATATAGACTGTGGGACTGTGAAAGAATTGCTTGGCTTCTGGTGAAGCACTGGCTAGAGATGGCCAGAGACCCAACAGGTATCCATACCTACAAGGGACAACATACATTTTGACACACTCCCCGACTCCAGGCTCCTGACATGAGGCCAAAGACCTCCATTGATCCGTGCCTTTCAGTCACATAGGACAATGCCCCTACAGCCCCTCCCAAAGAGAGGTTTGTGTTACCCAGCATAGGTAGAGGGTGTGACTAAAGGCCTCAGCCTCAAGAGCTCTCCATATTAATGAGATATCTAAAGGCTAGAGGGCATAGCCAATTAAGCATTTCTTCCCAGACCCTCCTCCCTCCTCCCTCTCTATTTAACTCAGGTCTGTCCTGAGAAATGGGGGGGGGGCAGGTACAGCCAGATTCATCCACTTTCTGCCATGACAATAAACCTTTTAAAACCATGGACTTCCTTGTGTCTTTGCGCCCCACCAAGGGGAACCATGGAGAAGGCCTTTGACGACTGAGCTGCTACTTAATCTCCCACTGAAGACTTCTCTATATTTCTGCCTCATTGGCAGCCAACCAAACCAAGCTAGCCAAACGAGTGCCTTAACCAAGAGTCTCTACCTGAGGGGTGCTGCTGGAGCTTCGGGCCAGTCCAGCCGGTATGCCCTCCATCTCGGTTCTTCTGCAGCTTCCATCTGCATCTGGGAGCCCAAGGATAGAGACCACCAGCCTCCTGGTCAGTCACCTTCGCCTGGAGACCCCCAAACCAGGAGCTCTGCCCTTGCGAGTCTTCAGGCTGAGACGTCTCCATGCCCGGGTGGGGGGTTGGGGGGGGAATGGTCCTTCTCCCAGCCCAGCATCCGCCAGGCACCGAGTGGAGTGAACTCAGTCAAATTCCCATGCTTCTGCTACGTGGAGCTTCGGTTCCAGCTTCCCTGGGTTGACAGACACTCAGGAATCACAGCACAACCCAACAGGACCCACGCCCACACATAGGCACTACAGCCCCCCAATAGACCTAGAAGATCTTTGATGTGATCCATTACTAGAGCAGCCATATTGCTGAATTAAAATTCCTCTACCTCTTCCCACTTTCTGTTTAAGTTTAAAATCCTACACAGTTTAACTATTACAACAGAAACAATTATCAACCTCACAAACTTAAAACCTAACTGTCCTTATGAAATTCTGATCATCTGTTGTTGGGCTGTGGTGTGCATGTGGGCATGAGTCTTGTGGGCTGAACCGTGGGTCCTGCATCTGTCTCAGCCAAGGGTCTTAGGGCTATGCCCTCTGGCCTTTAGGTATCTCATTAGCATGGAGATCTGTCTTGAGGCTCTGGGGCCTATAGTCATGCCCTCTACCTGTGCTACGTGACCTATGGCCACAAACCTGTGGTAAAGTCTGTAGGTATGTGAAAGGAGCCAGGGGTCTAGGAGCAAGGCTGAACTCCTACCATCCCTGAGGGTCTCTGGGCTTCAAAGCCTGCACTCGACCAGGTACCCAGCTGCCTGTTACAGGCCACTGCCCAACAATCTGTCCTTGAGCAAGAGTCCATTTTAGCATCAAGGTTTTTCAATCTGCCTGTCTGATGAATAATCTGTCTTTTCTCAGCCAGTTTGTTGAGCTGTCCCCTGCAGAGGGGAATCAGTTTCTGTGTCATCTACATTGCTGTCTTTCTTCTGTGTCTCTTCCTTCTTTGAGTAGTGCCTTTCTTATGGAAGTTTCTCATTCTCAGATCAAGTCTTTATCATTTTTGATGGGAGCCATAGTCTTTCATCACCTGTGGGAATGTAGACAAAACATCTTCCCCCGCGTAACAGATATCCTGACTTCCTATCTGATGTTAAAACATCTTTAAAGTATACAAATGGTTTCATCTAATTCGGCAGGATTTTGCCTACAATCCAGTGTCTTTCAGGTAATCTTGTTCCCTTTTTTGTTTCAAAAGGTACAATTCGATTTTTAAGAATCCACACATAAACTAGACACTCATAGTCCATGCACACCTGCTTCTACATATTCAAAATTCATTTTAAAGTCTAAAAAAATATTCACTCATTACCATCACGGTAAAAACAAACAAACAAACAAAAACCCTCATGATTTAGAAATTTCCTTAAAAACTTACATCCTGGTAATTAATAAGTTGCTCTGAAACCTTTTGTCTATATATGCAATATCAAAATACTGGCCTTTCCAGGTTTTACTGATAAGTGTGTCTACTATAACTTACATTCACACCCCTTCCACACTGCTTTAATAATTATAATTTTATAATGTGGTTTGATAATTTGTAGTAAAGACTCATTTAAGAAATTTTTTGTCAGTTTGCAATAATATATGCACACTTATGCCACAGAATAGTTAAAGGATTCCTCTTCTTCGAGCAGAATTATTAATTTATTTAGACATGTTAGTATATTACTAGTTGATTCATATTCTCTCATCTTTTGTGGCAAGGAACCATAATTTGCCCTGTATCTCTCATACCTTAAACAGCATCAAGGACACTCCAGTATAGCACCTCTCACATGTCCAGTAACATTGTTATATGATGAGTGAATAGAAATCTGATATCATACTTCACACTATTTCAAGGTAAAAATAGAACTTCTAACAAATAACATGGCATACCTGGTATTTATCTTTGGGTGTGGATATTTTCTCTTTCACACCTTACTTAAAACTCTTCTCTTCAATCCTGAACTTTGCATATATATTTTTTTTCTCTAGAAAGCCATAGCCCAAGGCAAGAAACTTTCTAAACTAATTCTAGAACTATTTGCTGATTCATGCAACTTCAACTTTTGTCTACCTCTAGCTTACCAGACATTAAATACTGTTTTGTTTTATTTCGTAGTAAATATGAACCAACATCAACTGATGGAAGCAATGGTTTTCTTCAAAGAAAATGCAATGCACAGAGAATATTTTAAGTTCAATTTTTTTAATTACCTCATAAAATAATTATGAAATAAAAACCACTTTTAGCTTCTTCTATTTAAAAGTCAGTGAGAACTTACTGCATGTGAGAATTTCTGTTATCTGTTCTATCTACACTATCCAACCTAATCAACACACACTGTGGCATAGATAATAATTTTGATTCATTTATATAAAATAGAGTATATGTGGCAGCGCTCTTATCTTTAAACAAGTGTGCTTAAATCAGAGTATCCATGGAAGTCAGAAAACTACTAATACACTATATGGGATGTATTTCAAATGAAGATAATAGAACATTAGTTAAGTATGAAGGGTAAGGAATAATAATAGAGCAGGAAGGGATGGATGTGGTGAAATTGGGAGGACCTAGGAGAGAAATGAGTATAAGTAGGGGTAATTATCACTAAAGACCTTTGAAGGGGCCATATGGAAACATGTTAACATAGATATTTACTAACATATACATATATTTATATTTTAAAACTTTAAATGGTATTACTCTATAATAAGGAGACAGTGCCTCATCTGAACAATATGGGTTCTCAAGTAAAAACTCCAGGACCAGGTATAGATGACCTCTTTCTGAATCATTGAGCAGTGGAACTCCGTAAATTACAGGCTATCCATATTGCTCTTAGGTAGTATCTGGAACCTGACAGTAAGACAAAGACAAAATTCACATCTAGTGTGGTTAACTGTATCATGAACACATGGATGGATGGATCTTGATCCTAGGAAAGAACTTACCACAATTATTCTAATAAATGATCATAAAACTACACTGACCCCCTAGGTTTTTAACCTTACACATAAAGATCAGTGACTTGCTCAACCCTCATATGAGGAGCTCATTTCTCAGTAGTCTGTGATAAATACGGAGACCCACAGCTGGTCAAAGTGCAGAAAATAAGGAACTATGAGGTACTCAGCCTTAAATGTGGCATTTATACTACACCTCATTTTGCAAGGGAGCCAGAGTTAGTGGATGTATGGAACACAAAAGTATTTACTGGACATGACAACAGGATTGGACACATGAACTCACAGTGACTGTGACAGTAAGCACAAGGTCTGCACAAGCTGTAGCCAGAAAAAATTCAGCATAGAGAGTCATTAGACTGTGGATCTATAGGGAAATAACGGCTGCTGGAGACAAGAAGATCATTTTTTTTCCGGGAATGCTGCCCTAAGCACACTATCCATGCACCAGTATCTGATTCCACACCATCCATAGTGAGGTGACACAAAGCAGATGCGGTGGGTTTAAAACAATGAGCATTTAAATTAGAGGGAAAAGGAAGTAGCAGGGATAGAGGAATCAGGAGGGAAGGAATAGAGGGTGGATTTGATCAAAACACATTATATGCAGGTAGGACTAAAATTAACTCTACTGTTAAAAAAGAAACAGAAAAAAATAAAGATTCCAGGTAATTCTAACTCTGAAATATAGCATTATCCCATGGTAACACATACACGTCATCGTTTACATCAACGCTGGAGATGTACATGAATATTCCAGGACATAGGACCAGCAGGAAAGCTACATTTCAGTATGCCCTACTTGGACTGTGACCCTCTGGCTCCGCCAATGGATTCAATGGCAGATGGAAACAAGCTCCACCACTCTGTGTTCCCGGGATATTATGTGACAATATTTTAAAACGAAGGAGGATAAAAGATGAGAAAAAATTCAAAAGAGAAACAGAAGGGACACATCTCGGTTTTTGGATTGTTTTTTTTTTTTTTATGTGAAATTCGCTTTCTGTCTTTGTTTCTTTCTTTCTTCCTTTCATTTTTTCTTTCTTTCCACTCCAGATTTTATCCCCCACCCTATCCACAGACTGTTCCACATCCCATACCTCAAACCCACCCCGTCACCATGAGGCTGTTCCCACCAACCCCACCACACCACCACCTCGCCTGACCTCTAAACTCCCTCGGGATTCCAGTCTCTTGAGGATTAGGTGCATCATCTCTGATTGAACACAGACCCGGCAGTCCTCTGCTGTATGTATGTTGGGGGCCTCATCTCAGCTGGTGTGTGCTCCCTTGTTGATGGTCTAGTGTTTGAGAGATCTCGGGATCCAGATTAACTGAGACTGCTGGTCCTCCTACAGGCTCACCCTTCTCCTCAGCTTCTTTCAACCTTTCCCTAAGTCAACCACAGGGGTCAGCAGCTTCTGTCATCTCTGTGTTTTGAACCCAAAATGGCTTTCTGTGCGGCAGTCCCTGGGCGTCTGGAGTGGAGCAGGTTGCAGGCGTTGGTATTAGCACTACATCTGTGTCTACTTGAGCAACCTCTGGAGTTGCTCTCACATCCGCCTTTGATACTTAAGTACCTAAGACTTGCAAAAAATCTTCTATCAAATCTGTTTCCTGAAAAACTATTACGTCACTTGCCCTTCAGCCTAGAAGCCTCAGACCCAGCTAAACTAGTTGCCCCACCCCATCACT
>NW_021604635.1:7118090-7135151 GCF_004785775.1 Grammomys surdaster | reverse complement strand
ATATCCCCTAAATCATTTTAGTACAGTTTTTCTGTTTCAACATTAAAAAGGGCTTTTTCCAGGAGGCAATGAGAAACTCAAGAGGTCTAAAATTGTGGCAGATGAGGACTTTGAAGGGAAAGTGTTCGCTGTTGCCCCCATCAATCTGAAAGGAAGGTGGATCTCCCTAGGAAACAGAAAAAGAATAAACACTTAAGGATGGATGAGGGAGCTGCCACTGAAATGAGAACATCAAACAGGGAAGAAGAAGGAGGAAGGAGGTGAAAAGGGATACAGGTGGGAGCATATCTAAAACTAAATATATATTCTAAGCAAAATCTCCCATAAGAGAGAGACAGATCCTGAACTGGACATCTCACATCACCAATTTAAAAATTCCGCACAGAGAAGAGGTTATCTTACTTTATTTTATTATTATTTCTTAGCTGCCTGTTTTCTAACAAGACACTGGAGTATGCATATCTGGATGAGATGTAGAACCGGGAGGAGTAGAGGATGGCGAACCTGTAATCACAATACATTGTACGAAAAAATATTATTTTCAATAAAAGTATACAAGAAAACAAATAGAAAATGGGAACACAGAAAATGTGTTATGATAAACTTAAGCATTTTGTCCATAAGTAGTCAGTTGTAATTTATTGGAATTGTAACTCATTTCATTCTCTTAGGGGAAAAAGAAGAGCTTTGAATTACAAGATAACCAGTGAGTTTTAGTTGGAGATAGAGTGGAAGTGAGAAGAAATATGTGATATTCACAGGAGTCAGGTACTCCAAAATCCAACTTTATAGCTAACGCTATAGCTTGATCTGATCCTCTTTAATATATAATGTATTGAGTACATTTGTGCTTGTGTGTTAATGTTTGTAAACTCGTGTGTGCAGGCAAGCACACCTGTGTTTACAGGTACAAAGACAAAGTGGAGTCACTGCCTTCCTTGTCCTCAACCTCAACCTCGTCCTCGTCCTTCTTCCCCTCTCTCTCTCTCTCTCTCTCTCTCTCTCTCTCTCTCTCTCTCTCCCTCTCTCTCTCTTTCTCTCCCTCCACAAAGTTCATCTGACATGGAAACTGGTATAAGGGTCAGAGGCAGGCATGGGACGTGCAGCTGGCTATTTGGGTACTGGAGCATAAACTCCAGTCTTTATGGTTGCGAAGCATGCACTCATAAACCCATGAGCCCTCACTCCAGCTCCCCAGCTATATTCTTGAAGCTAATTAGCCTTAGGTTAAGATCATTAAGACAGAAAATTCAGGCACAAAATATTAAATGAGATGCCTAGAATCCACTATGTAACTCTATTGCTGTTGTTTAGAAAACAATTAAACACTATCTCTAATTTATATGAAGATGAAATTCAACCTCCCTGCAATCCTAGCATTGGTCAGTGTTGACGTAAGGTTTTTTCATTTCTCAATTATCACATAAAAAGTATTAACCAATCATTTTGCTAGTTGTGAGATAAGAACAATACAACACCAATGATGGAGAAGGAAGTTAGAAACATGAAAATTCAAAGATGACAGGGATCCCTGAACACATAAACACACACACACACATGCGCGCGCACACACACACACACACACACACACACAGGAACTTTAGCACTAAACAACTAGAAGCTTAAAAGAAACCAGTGAGAGAATAAATTTATTCTCAGTATAAAGCTTAATAACCTTCATTGAGGATATTATTTGAATTAAGTCTTAGTCACAGGACTTGGTAAAGTGAAGAAAAGTGGAGAAGAAGGAATTATACAATCCAAGAGACAGTAGCTAAATCAAACATGGTACTCTCCAAAGAATAAAATAATAGATTTTTTGTTTATTTGTTTGCTTGTTTGTTTGTCTGTTTGGTTGGTTAAGTTGTTTTGTTTGGGTAATTTCGGCCCTCTGGAAATATACATAAATGTCAATATAATAAGAAGGCAGACATACTTGAGGATACTCAAGAAAGTGAAGATAATAAAATCAATCAATAGGCACCAAAGGAATTAAAGGAGGAATGGAGAAGTTTCATCAGTTCCCTGAGTCTGAACTGGTGAAGACTTGGACAGTTCTCATGGCTGTGAGACTTTGGGGTCTTTATCAATAACACATACTCCCTCAGGGCTTCAACCACTCCCCAACCCCCACACATCCACTCAGGACTTTGTTCTATCCCCACACCTTGGTTGGCACCTTGGAAAGTGTCTATATAAATGATGAAGCCATGTGCTGTGCTAACATTCCCTGCAGAAATATGAACAAAATTCTACACACCCTGATAGAGTATCTGTGACTAAGTAATGACTACTCAAGTGTAGGTTGGTGAACCAATGACTACCAGAATTTCCAAAAAGCTACATCATAGAAAGTCCTAACCCAGAATGGATGACAACTTCCTCATTGTTACATTGAAAGACAATCCTCTACATCTCACCCTGCCTTCTTTCTACCCTCTATATACCCTGTTGGGCCTTCACTAGAACATGTGTAGCTGTTGCAGAATTGCATGCAGCTGGAAGGACACAGTAGTAACTGGCTAGAATCTCAGATGAGGCTCTAACAACTCCCCTGAGTACTTCATTTTATAAATGAGGACTGATCTGCAGAAGAGATTGCCAAAAAGACTGATCTGGTGTGAGTCTCTTGCAAGTTATCATGGCAGCTCTAATTAAGCTAGTAATGGCTTTTATGCTTAGAGGACAGCATTCTATAATAGCAAGCTTGATTAAGCACAAATCCCTTGCTATAACTGGATGCATTTCTGGATGCAAACTCCTGAGGTATGGAAACCAGAGTAGTCATGTAACTTCTGGTATTGCACCCAACAAGAAATACTGTTACCCTGAAATGGCTGGTTTCCCCATCACTTGTGCTATCAGTTCAGTGATTTTCCTTCTTTATGTGTACTTGTAATTCTGCACTGTGAGATCTTTAAAGGCAGAATCCTGACTTGTCAGTGTGTATTTATAGCTCAGGGTACTCAATAACAAGCTATTTTCATAATTGGATAAATTACACCTTTTGTTATACAAATTGCCCATGCTAAAAATGACAAAGTACTATTATACTTACATATACTTACAAAGTTGGGTTTTGTAAGAATGATTTTCACTCTTCATACAGCAAGTAAATTTTTCTTGCCCCAAGAAAAGTATAATTTTTGAAACTACAGAAAGTTGGTTATTGCCAACCTTCATGCCACTATGACATCTTTAGCGGTACCTTGTCATGTTGATCATTATTGCAGTTCACGGGTGACATAGCTGGGTAAAACTAGTGGTTGGTCCCACATTGCTGACCACATAGTAGTTTCTGGTACTATAGGAACCACCAACAGATGTCTAATTGGACTTAAGGCACACTCGACAGGATGGCAATCATATCACATACCAGAAATTTCCAAACTACCTGGGAGTAATAATGTCACAGATCTCAGAAGAGAACTTAGTATTGTCACTTTACTGAACCAACATACCTCCTAAATGCATTCTAAAAGTTATCCTTATATTCATGGGTATAATCTAATTTACCCTAAAAAAGAAACATAAAAAGTACTCCTTATACTTAATGGAGACCATTGCAAAAAATCGTAGTTAGACACAAGTAAAAGGTCAAATAATCACGAATATTCCAGCACTAATATGTAGGTCTACAATACAGCTCTTAGACACAGGGCTCAGCAAATATCATGAAAGTGGGAGCAGAAAAGGTTATAGGAGCCGTAAGACAAGGAATGATGCTGTGGAAAAGGTCTTTCCTAGAAATGGCTGCTCACATAATACCTGTTGCTACAGACATTGGGAAAATCCCATGAGGTCCCACCCCTATACAAAGAACTACCTGTAAACAATGACTGAAAAGAAAGGAAAACTTAGGTTCACCCAGGGATGAACCCATAATTGATTATCCAATACAAAGTCATCTGTGAAATTGTATGCACACAAATATCACAAAGAGACCCAGCAGGTTGAATTACTGTGTGGGTGTGTGTGTGTGTGTGTAAATAATAATAGTCAAAGAAAAAGAGGCCATCATTTTACAAGTAAGTGGGAGCCATGGGAGATGTTGGAGGAAGGGGAACTGGGAGAGTCTGAAGTAAGAAAATGGAAAAGTTATGTAATTATATTTTAACTAAAGTATATTAAAATAATAGACATTTGCAAACGTATAGAAAATAGTAAATCCCAAGACATACAAGCAGTAGGCATTTTAAGATTTATTTATTTACTTTTATTTTTTGTGTTTTGTCTGTATATAGGTCACAAGTGACCACAGAAATCAGAAGAGGGAAACAAGGCACAGAAATGGAGCCAAAGACGGTTGTGAATTACAATGTAGGTGCTAGGAATGAAACCAGGACTCTCTGGAAGCACAGCCAGCAAGCACACTAACCACTGAAACACCTCTCGAGTCCCTATTTTACTCTAGTGAAAAATCTGGATTGGAGATTTGGATGCAAAACAAAAGTTAGGTAAATATAATATGTAAAATAATGGATTAACAAGCCATGTGCAGAAATACTAAGGATAGACCAGTTCTACTATTTATCCTGTGTACTATAATAAGGTTCAAAAAATAAAAATCATTTTGTACTATTTGCTGGGTTGTGACTTACATTTTCACAAAGGTAAGATAAAAAGAAATTAGAGCAAGTCTCAGGTTTTCCTTCTGCAAGATTAGTTTTTGTTGCAAATCCTGTAGGGGCAATTAAATTGGAAAATAGAAAGCATCCTAGCTACTTACATTTTTTTCTATAAAATCACAAAGTAAAAAATATACCATTCTATAGCCACAAGAGTAAAAACTATTATAATTTGTAATAACCCATATCACCATATCAGGTGTTCTCCCCAGAAGCATTTTGTTTCTGGGATTTGCTCACCTTTACTCTGTATAATTATAGCTTATAAACATCACTTAGTGATTTTTAAAACATGTATGTGATTAAGATATAGAGATTATAGCAGGAAAATAAGAATAAGTTATAGAGATGATTAAACTTAATGTGGTTTAATAATAAACACAATAAATTTATATGGATATTGATGCTAAAAATAGTTCAGTTGACAAAAGGTAATTTTTCTTTCTGAATCTCTTAACAGTTTCAGGCTAAAGGTCAAATCTACTTTTTCTTTACATTCATCAGCAAATATTTGCACAGGCCCAGGCCTAAGACTAGGAGCTTTACCAAGTTGCTTTCTATACTCTCTGAAGGGTTCGATCCACATAAGACTGGGGAGGACACATTCCAACAAAGCCTGAGACTGTACAGTTTATCACTTGTACATTCACACAAAAGGGACAATGTCTGGATAAAAAAGGAACTTGCTGGGAAATTTTGAGATTCCTGGATGACCTGTTGCCAATTAATTTGATTTGCAAAACATGAACGTCTAAGAATTGGATTTTTACACTTCGGCTTCGCACCTGCTTTAATTTTACTCTCAAAAACAAACAAACAAGATGCCAGGAAAGCAAATAGAAAATTTCAAAAATCACCCTTTTCATCATAAACTGCATTGTAGCCTGAACCTTTTCGTTTTGATTTAAAGATAACTATTTAAATTACAAAAGAAAAACAAAGTATGAGAGCTGATTGTCTTGACTTTTCTGATTCCATTCAATAAGAGAATTTGATGATTATTTATAAACTGGTCATCCTCATCTGCAGCCCATTTGGAGAAGTGGCTGATTTAGAAAACTGTCATGTAACTTTGTTAAATTCTACTGGTTTTTTCTGTATATGTCACCTTGAAGGTTTTTTCAAAGCATTCTATTACTCTTTTATACACATACAAAGATACACTATCTTATTAGATTTAATTTCTTAGAAACATGAAGCTGAAGTCAATGAAGAATATAATGTCTATGTAGAAGATGATGGTCCAAGATGTACAGTGGGACCTGTAGAACACACTAAGCACATCAGGTCATTGCCTTTCCATTTGGGGGCTTGGGGGTTGGCAATGACTATTTAGTAATAAGGATAAGGCAGAAAACATGGGGCTAAAAGGAAGAACCACAAGCCAAGTGTTGAGGAAAGAAAGAAAGAAAGAAAGAAAGAAAGAAAGAAAGAAAGAAAGAAAGAAAGAAGGAAGGAAGGAAGGAAGGAAGGAAGGAAGGAAGGAAGGAAGGAAGGAAGGAAGAAAAGAGGAAAGAGAAATTGTGAGGTCCATTTTAAAGCTCACAGTCTAAATATTAGAAATTCATACTAGAATTTATCATACACATTAGTATGCCAAGAATGCTTAAGAGTCCTGATAGGGAAAAAGAAAAGCCAAGAAAAGGTTCATCAATGAAAATTAAGTTATAGTTAGAAGGACTATGTTCTGGTGCACTGCTGCCCAGCAGCGTGAAGTTAGAAAATGAGAATACTCTACATAACTCTAAAAAGCTACAAGAAAGGATTTCAAAGGGACATCAGAAAGAAAAGCTAAAAGTTTGAGGAGATAAATGCCTACCTACACCTAAGCATCATGCAACATGTCCGTTCATCAGCTCCTCACTCACTGCCCATAAATATGGATATTCAGCTTATATAAATTTGTATGTCCAGTTTTAAATTATGCTTAACTTAAACTTAAAAGTTGATTCTATATGAGTTACTGATATAACAGAATTAATTTTCATTATTCATCAATGAAAAGTTGAGTATGCCACAACTATGAGTGTATATATACGTACTTCCAAGTTGTGTGTATAGAATGGGGAATATATCCAAAAGATATATCTCATTGATATATTGCAATTCTCACCTGTAATCCCAGTACCTGGGAAGCAGACACAAGAGTTAGTGAGTTCAATGCCAGCCTGTGGTATATTGGTGAAACTCCCATAAAAACATAGCAAGAAAGGATTCATGGCTTGCCATGAATCCTTGTTTATGGGCAATTATTTTTATAAACTAAAACGTCTTTAACTATTTGGTGAATACTTTGCCCAGAAGAAATAAAAAGTAAAGTACTATAATCTCATGTTCAAAGTTTGTTTAACATCTTCAGTCACCAAGAAAATCAAAACAAAACATTTTCTGGAGTAGTGTGTGGGTTGTAATTCGGGGATGTGGTGATTGCCACCATGCTGTGGGAAGGGTTGTGCATAGTCTAGTGAAAAGTTACAAACCAGAAATCATAGTAAGTGATGAGTTTATCCAGTACATGGAAGGTAAGAGGCTCTGTGGAAAGACAATAGAGCAGAATATCCAGCACTAGAGTTGTGCAGAAGGCAGGAGAACAAGATCATTTGTTTTGCAATTTTAAATAGGGGAGGAGTGAGGAGTAGTCAACCTGTGCTTAGACTTGAAGGCTAAAGACAATTTCTTCATGAACTGAGTATTTATCTTGTGAAGGATGGCTGTAAAGTCAAGGATAGCTGCAAGGTTTTTAGCTGAGAAACTAGATTGGCTGTCATGGATGAAGATTAAGACTGCATAACCAGGTATCAAATCCAGTGCATTTTTTCTGGGCTTGCACCTTCAAACTGTTTAATATCATCCCTGCTTTGCTTACTGCAACAGAGTCCTGGGACTCCCCCTTTTTTTTCTCCTCTTTCTCTCTCTCAAGCTGTATCCTCTCTGTCTCCCCCAGCACCCCAACCTGCAGTACCTTCTTTACAATCTTCTCCTACTAAGACTATATTCTATCTTCTTTTCTAATTCCCTGCTGTCTGTAGAAAAGTCACACAAATTTGACTTATTCTACCAGTTTTCAACCATCATCATTTATGATGTTTATTCTAAAGTTATCTCTAACAAGGTCAATGTGACCTTGTTCTTCACATCCCCTTCCCCCTTATGTAAAGTTACTAATGTAAATAATACATTCTCTCTTCTCATCCTGTTCCTCAGCCCTTAATAACTAGCATATAGAAATTAAGAAGCATGTCAAAGTCTTTAAAGTGTTGTCAAGGATGAGGTAAGTAACAGGAGACTATGTAAATGAAGTGAAGTGGCAAAGCCAGAATACAGGACAAATAAAAACAAAGTCAAATACTGTCCTTAAGATATTTGCCACTCACAGAGGGGGGTAAAGTGACCTTGAACTTGTGCAAGGCAGAAGGCTCCAAGTAAGATCTGTTTTAAAAGCAAAAAAAACATGGAAAGGACTCATTGAGTGAAGTGATTGATAGTTTATGGAGTCTATGAGCAAACTTATCTCTGCTCCAGTGTTAAACGATAGGGGACAGAGGGAGACAGCAGCTGAAAATGGAGAACTGTAAAACCTGATCTGTGATAGGCATAAAATTTAAATTTATGCTAGTAGTGTTGCATGGCAACTTCAAGTTAGAAAATTAACATAAAAACTAATACAACTGAGAAAAGTCAAGATGCTTCAAGAGGCTGCCACCTAAGAACACTTCTACAACTCACAGGGGATTTTTAAAAAAGCCATACATATGAAATAGCACAAGAGTTACATAAAGATAGATAATCTGCTATTAAATTAATCAAAAAATCCAGTAAGAAAATTCATATTCCTAGAAATTTATATTTTAAAAATTGAAAAAGAGCATAAAGTAAAATTTCAAATATGCTAAAATCCTTGAAGAAACAAGAGAGAATACTTTCTTAAAAGATATATTTGCAAAAGAGCCAAGTATCACATACACCCAAATATAAAGGATACAGAAGTGCTTTTTATATTTAGGAACACATGATATTTTAATACAAGATTTCCTTTTATTCAACAAACCCTAAGCACAAAAGTGGTGATGTGGATAACTGACCATAAACTATTGTTGAGGTTCTTTAATGTAATAATGTTGCTATAACTAGAATTTTAATATGACAGTTTACAAAGGAATAGTATAATTGACAAATGCCACTTTTCCCCATACTTTCATTTTATATTCTTATAAACATTTTTAAAACCATAAAATTTCAAAAAGCTTCCCCCACAAATATGGCAAGTTTCATAAAAGTTCCATGGTTCAGAATGTGGTGCTGAGCACTAGACAAATCAAAGGCCGAAGAAAATGAGTTTAGGTCTTTAATCATTTTTGTAATTAGGTTGAATCAAGTGTTTTAGAACAAATTGTCCTAATCTTTAATAATAATGTTTAATTCATCTATTTTACTTGAGAGACCTAATCTCTAAAAAAATTAGGAACCTCTTTCTTAGCTTTTCCATTAACATTTTTTAGAACCACAGTATTTGCAGAACACAATTGTGCAGTCCTAGGGTCTTTGGATCTAGAAATGGTACCTGAATTATTGGTGAGTAAATGAACTCATGGCGAATCACTTACATGCTCCCTTCACTAAACAATATTTAATCCATAAGTATATAATACACTTTTCTAAGAAGAATTCCATGGATCAAATGTAAGATAACAAACATCTAAGTGAAAAATATTATTTACATTTATTCTTTAGAACTAAAATAACAAAACAAAACAAAAAAACCTCCAATGCAATTTTTTCCATCTCTGATCATGAGGGTTCCCTGCTTGAAAATTCCAGCTCTATGACTGTTTGTATCACTGAGGCCATCTGGGCCTCTAACTTGCTAAGTAGCTGAGAGCCATGCTATATTATATTCCTGATTCTCTTCCATCTACCTCACATGAGCTAGTATTATAATCATGCACCAAAATGCCCAGCTAGAACATTTATGAATTCCTTTCCCATAGCAATCAATCTCTTTTCCTCTGAATGTAGTTTGTATTTTATATCTAAAATAAATCTTCCAATTTTTCTAACTTGCAAAAAGCAACAGTTTCATTGGCTAGTCCATTTATCTCTTCTGAGAACAGTGGACTTACTGGAAAGCAGAAAACACTCAGTTTATAATGTTACAAGATATCTGCATGTTTCACATCTGCAGGCATTTCATTAATGAAATAAGCTACATTCTATCTGTTTACCTCCTCCTGTAGCCCACTGTAATGCAATGTGATAATTACTTGCCTCTAACCAAATCTATATGTTTTCCATTCTTAGTAAACACACACATACATGTCAACAGCAGTTCATATGCCTAAATTGGGCAAGTTTTGTAACCCAGCACATTTGTGTAAATTTTATGATACAGTAAAAAATAAAATGGGTAGCATCTCATGTTTATGTTAATTGGTTAAGTAAATTTTTACATTGATTTTTAAAAATATGTTGTTTGATTAATCAAATATTCTATAGTATAAGAAATTTTGTTAAATTTCACAAATGCTCATGTATATGTGAAAAATTATTATTACTAGATGATAATCAATTTTTGCTTTTGCTTTAAATTATATGTTTTGGTAAAGTGGAATGGCTAGCTGCATATTGCTCTTCTGTAAAATAAGGTTCATATAGCATGGCCCTGGTAGAAAACAACTTTTGGATAAAATAAACTTAACTGAATGAATATGCTTATTTAAAATGCACCTATTTGTAACAGTTTCAGTATATATTTATTAATTAATATTTTGTGAATTTGCTTAAGCAGAGCCTATCAGGTAGATTCATTTCCTCATTTAATGTTTTTGTTTTAAGTCAGATGATCAAACTATATTGATTTCAATCTGATTAAGTAGGAGAACCACAAAGAAAAGCTATCATGTGTTTAGCAGGCTGTGGGGAAAGCAAGAAGGCTATGGTAGAGATGGAGCACAGGGAGAAAGGGAAAGGCTGTGACAGGAAGGACGTATGTGAGGGAAAGGAGAAAATGTGGTAGGAAAGAGCACCTGTGAGTATTTCTGAACGTAGCAACATGCTGTCTGCTGCTCGTGGAGGTAAAATGGACGTTTGCTTTGAAATTTTAACTGTGTATGTTCTGCTTATAGTGTGCATGCCTTAGCTCACATCTTAAAATAAACAGAATGTTGCATATTGAATCTCTGTCACTCCCCAGGGATCCTGAAACAAAGTATCACATCCTGGATAACTTGAAACAGTGGAAGTTCATCCTTATGGTTTTGGAGGCTAAAAGTCTGACATCAGGGCTTTATTGGGGTCATGCTGTCTCTGGAGTCTCTAGGGGAGAATACTGGTCCTTCTTAGAGCTGCTGTTACAGCTTATATCCTTGCCATTGGTGACCTTGCAGGGTATCACACAGTATCCTCCCTGTGGCTTTTTGTGGCTTCTCTAAAATCTCTTCCACAAACATATAGTCACAATCTATTAGCACTCTCCCTAAGTCAACGTGACCTCAGTTTGAGGTCAGTGTAGAGCCTACTTCTAAGTCAGAACAAATTGAGAAGAACAGCAATAGATATCACCAATTATCTCAGAAGACTTGCTCATGACCATGAAAATAGTTGAGCATGGTTTTAATTGCATGTGGTCTATTTTTATACATTCTGATATTTATTTGAGTCACTTTGTTAAGTATTAACATTAAGAGTATAAGTACAGTACATGTGTTGTGGAGGAGATGTAAGCTCTCATAAAGTACGCTTGTGTATCTGAATTAAGTTCAGTCGTATCTATTTATGTGTTATTTCCACGTGTAGCAAACTATACTATTGTAAAGCATATAGTATGGGTTATGATAAAATTGTTGCCTCCCACGTCTCCTAATCTCTCTTTTCTTATTTTTGTTTTTTAGGAGGGCTTGGTTTTGTTTTATGTGTCTCTTAAATTTAAAGACTATGTTTGTCTCTTGTTCTTTTCAATCACAGGTTTGAAACTTGCAATTAAAAGTTAAGTAAGAGTTTTTGTTTATTTTGCAGCAGCATTCTTAAATATTTATGAAGGATCTTACGTCTGACCCGCTTTGAGGAAGTGTAGATAAATTAAAAATTGATGTGACTGCTTTGGAGAAAATTAAAGGTTGAAAGCACGTGTTAAAAAATTAAATCATCCGTGGCTAAGATAGCAGATGTTATTGATTTGAAATCTTGCAAAAAAAAAAGTACAATTAGCTTTTCTATTAGTCCAAGTCAACTGGAAATGTAATGATCCAGCACAGTTTCCACAGTTCTTAGATTTGAAACTGCTCAAAGGCAGATATGGAAAAGGAGAAAATTTGTCTCATTATCCCAAAGTTTATGACAATGTGGCTTATTAATATAAAAGTAAAAATAACTGAGTGCTAATGCTCTTTATGTAGGATATGGGTTTGTAGACACAATCCATTTGTATTATTACTATAATTTTTAAAATATTTATTAGCCTTGTTAGCACAAAAAGTATTTGCAGTTTAATTGTATCTCTTACAGCCGCCATTTATGTACCTAAAGCAGATAAAACATGGAAGGGCAGCGTGTGGAAGCTGTTGAGTAAAAAACTGCTGTCTACATCTAAGCAATATCTAATTCCCACAGCTGTACAGGAATGTTGGGTTAAAGTGGGGTTCCTGCGTCCACCCTGCTACAGGGGTCAAGCCACTTGGGGAGGCGGACAGCGGGGAGTTTGACTATGTTCACCCTCACACCGATGCTGGGCGGGTGTCAAGCTGTGAAAAGCCTCCATGGGGACGCTCCTGGGCTGAGGGAGCGCAGTCTGTGTTCCAGGGGCCCCACAGCTAGCTCGAGGGTCCCAGGGCCTGCAGAGTGGCCATGGACCGTCTGCTTCTCAGGCTCTTGAGCATCCTGGGGCCCCTGGGAGCCGCGGAAGAGCTGAGAATGAAATGGGGGCCCACGGGCTGGGCAGTCCAGCAGCCAAGGGGAGAAAGAGAGAGCAGCTCCGACAAGGTCCCCCGGGGAGGGAATCCTTGGCTTGGTCTCGAGGCTTGCTTGGGTTGGTGGTCTCAGTGGCTGGATCGTAGAGAGAGGTCTTCTGTGGGAGATTGGACAGCGGCTCTGTAGGCGAAGGCCTTCTCTGTGGCTCTCCACTGCGGATCAGATAAACAGAGAGAGTCCATGGTTTTAAGGCTTTTATTGCCATGGCGGAAAGTAGATGAAAAACCATACCCTAGTTTCTCAGGGAGGGCCTGGGGTTAAATACTGTTTGTAGGGTCTGGGAAGGAAAGCTTAATTGGCTAAGCCCCTCTGGCCTTTAGGTACCTCGTTAAAATAGAAATCTGTCTTGAGGCTACTTATGGAGGGGCTGGGGTGGTTATCCTTCCGGACACACATCTATGGAGGGCTGCAGGAGCCTGGAGTCTGGGGCCGTGACAAAATGCCTGTTGTCCCTTAGGGTCACCTGGGGTCCCGCAGGCTTACCTGGTGACACTGGGATTTCTAGCCTGAGCTCGACCAGAAACTAGGCTGCCTTTCACGGTTCTATAGAGAAACAGTTTACACGTGTGCTCAAGATTTATGATAAAGAACTTGCAGTCTTGAGTGGAAGGATACATTTGAGGCTAACCTTCCTGTAAAAGTTCAACAATTTTCTTTCTACCTAGAAAATGAGAGAGTCTACACAAATGCTGCCAGGCCATTTTAGACACAGAAGCGCAGAAAACATACCCTTGCCAAAAGGCTCACTTTCTTATTTCAAGTTGAATCAAAGAAAAACAAACAAAAATTATGGAGGATAAGTTCACTACACAATGAACTGTGGTACTCTCTCTTATACAGGCAAGCCCAGCTATAGTCTCTGGAAAGGAATCGTTTTAAAAAGGCATTTATTTGCCTACCCAGATTCAAAGCGTCTTTCATTTCTTTGCTATAAAACACCCTATAACTTGATGGATCAAGTTTTATAATTCTGGTTTGCCCATCTCCGTAACTGTTAAACACCCACCATTCTATGAACCACTGGTGTGAGCAGCTTGTAATGCTCAGGGCAGTGCTTTATATAGTAATTGAAACTAAAAATAAGTAAACTGCTTCTTAGGTCTTCTAAACTAGTGAAGATATAATACTTTTTCATACAAGCAGATTTGAAAGCTATGTATATCTCTACAAAACGCTAAGAATGCATGAAATCTGAAATATTTTCCCCATGATAGCAGAGCAATTTTCCTTAGAAATTCACTTTCTATGAAGTCATGTGTTTCTGTTGCTATGTTCTTGTACTTCTTGTTGGATTATAAAAGAAAGGAAGGAAGGAAGGAAGGAAGGAAGGAAGGAAGGAAGGAAGGAAGGAAGGGAGGGAGGGAGGAAGGAACCTATGACTCCCCTGTATTTAAAAGAAACTACGAGGGTCTGTGGTAAGCATTGATGTAGCAAGGTTCCTTAGCAGTCTCAAAATCAAGAAGTAAGGAGAAGAACCCTGGCTTTTGTGGCTCCTATTGCTGTTTGGCTATCTGAGCAGGGCCACTGTGTTTACAGTTCTCACAGGAAATGTAAGTCCCTGAACATCTTAGAGCTTTTCATTTTACCAAATAGCTTTTGTTCTTCACATTAATAAACAAACAAATAGACAATTCTCTTCTTCCATAAAGACTAGGCCCCTGTCTCTGAATGTAACACATACAGCTTGGGAATCTATTTTATGTTCTCAAAATGTGTTGAAATTTATGCTTAAATTTGTCAACAGTTCTGAGTAAAATGAAAATACTATGCTTATGAAAATTTGCTCTTTTTAGGTAGTTAAACTGTAAGAATGTCTTCCCACCTCTGATATGTAGTGTTTCCTCTAGACATAATCAGTGAAGCCGTCCATTGCAGAAACGGTGCAGTTTTCAATATTTGACCATTTCATTCAATAAAGCACAAGAGAAATAGTTTCAGAACCTGAGATAGAAGTGTCATGAGGCTGTTAATCTGGTCTCCAGTTACTTAGAAAACCCACTCTTCATGATTGTTGAAGTGCATAATCTCTACAATGAAAAGCGGCTGTTATATACTGCCAGTGAGGGCAGAATTTAAAAAGCAAAGGCTTCATTTTAAAATGAGTAGCTTAGGTTAGAAATAAAAGTAATCTCTTTTCATTTCAATGTTGGAATGACACACTGCCTACGACTTCGTTCAGAATTCTGGCTTTTATTCCTCTAGCTGTTAGCACTGTATTTGTTGTTCATGTTATCGTGAAATTGTCTTTGGAGAGTACCATCTTGACTAATTATAAGCCTCCTTCCTGGGTCACAACATTTAATGACTTGTGTAATGTAGAAAGTATAGTATTCACATATAAGATATAACTAGAGGCTATGCATATAACACCCAGAATAAAGATTGGGAATAGTACATTCATGGCAGTATTTGGCAAGTCTTCATTAATGTGGCATCAGAATTTCCTCTCTGCCTGTTTTGTCTAGAACAGCTTCACAATAGGAAGGCTGGCTTATAAACAACAAATACTTAGCGCCTATAGTTTTGGCAGTTGGAAATTTGAAGTCATGGGGTCGTAACTGTTGTCATCAGTAAGATAAGGGATCTCTTGCTAGCTGCAGAAACCCAACCTCTGCCAACAGATCTACTGAATCTTGTAGCCTCTTTCTAAAAGGGCCCATCACCCTCATGAGGGTATTGTTCTCATGACTTATTTGACTCCCATGGCTTTACCTCTAAATGCCATCATGGGCATTTGGGGCCAAACAGAAGTTGCTTCTCTGTCTCTCTCTGTCTCTGTCTCTGTCTCTGTCTCTCTCTCTCTCTCTCTCCCCCCCTCTCCTCATTCCCTTTGCCTCTTCCTTCCCTCCTTCCTCTCCCTTTCTCATGTTTCCCATTCCCTTCTTACCCATTCCTAAAAAAAACCACAGTCTCAGACAACATCCTAAGAACACCTCTGCTGTCAATGCTACAGAAAGAAAGTTAACCAAAGTGAGCTTGTCAAGTTACATGGCCACTATTTTTAAAGAATAAAATAGATAATTATTTTAGGGAAATAGAGCATCTAGAATTTTTCATACTGGGTAGTGCAGGAGTTGTAACTTATGTGTGTTGAGACAGTTAAAAACAAAACAATATGTGTGTAAAAGTGATTCAATGCTTATTATAAGTACATATCTCTTCAGAGACAATGAGAGATTTTGTTGGTAATATTTTCCCTAGCAAGTATATTTTTAAATTAATATTTCTTTCCTTGAAACAGTATGGATATCACATCATCAAGATTCAAAACATTCAGGCCATCTATCTGATAGTTGAAGTATTGTGCTATATTCTCTTGTGAGTGATGAACTGTAGTTGCTTCAAGACTAGTCTACAGGACCTCTGTATTTACCATTGTCAAAGAACTACATGCAAAATCAGAAAGAATTAACAAGAAACACATATGTTTTCTCACATATCTGATCACTACACAATACAATAAAGTTTGTATTTCCACGTGGCTCTGTGTTTGTGACACCATCTCTTATGTCTGTATAAAATAGCAAGCTCTCAACAGACAACAGATAGTTATACATCTATGTTAGTTATACACCTATGTTTCTTGTAACATTATTCACAACAGACTGGTTACAGAATTATTTACAGAATTATATTGGATGTCTAACCACAGATGAAAAAGAATGTGATGTGTGTGTGTGTGTGTGTGTATGTGTGTGTGTAATAGATTTAATTCAGCACCAAAGAATGAAATTATATTATTTGAAGAAAATTTAAAGCAATTGGGGCTATAGTGAGTGAAATGAGTAATCATACTCAGAAAGACAAATATAATACATGTTTATGTATTCAAATTTTAATATTGATTGTTAGAGGGAGCAGAGGAAGAAGAAGAAATGTAAATATACATGGTCAAATCATAGTATAAATATGATATGTTTGTATGAAAAGACCTTCAGGAAATCTGTCGCTATGTGCAGTGAATTTTACAAAAATTTCACATTTCAGATTTACAAGAAGCAAGTTTGCATTAAAGAAAATTTACCAGTGTCTCAGAATGCCTACCCATATAAAAAGATATCTTGAATCTGTGCTGAGATTTGTTCTTTATATTTCCTATGGTTGTCTCTTTACACAGCTAATATTCCATTTCAATCACTAATGTAACAAGATGGCAGTAGAACAAGATGGCAGTAGAAAATTATGAAAATAAAAATATTAATGTGTTAAGTTTTCTATTAGGTTCTGAGTTTCTCATTGAAAGGCTCCAGTCTAGAGCATACTTGTCTAGACTAATTTTCTATTGCTGTAAAGAGATATCATGACCAAGGTAACTCTTACAAAAGAAAGTACTTAATTTGAAGGTTCTTTACAGTTTTAGAGGGTTAGTCCATGATTTTCCTGAAGAAAAATAGTCAGACATGGAGTTGAATCAATAACTAAGAGCTCTATATCCTGATCCACAGGCAGCATGCAGAAAGGAGGGGAGGGG
>NW_021604635.1:7103486-7117690 GCF_004785775.1 Grammomys surdaster | reverse complement strand
AGAGGAGAGGAGAGGAGAGGAGAGGGATAGAGGAAGACCAAGAGAGAGCCAAAAGTGTTCATGGGCAAATGGCAGGACTATATAAGAATGTGAAGAAACTAAAGGTCATGAGGTAGAGAAGTTAGGTAGGAGCTGGGTGAGAAGATCCAGGATAGACTCTGTAGCAGATACTTTCAATACTGACAAAACCTGGAGGCCAGCATGTGCTTCGGTATGCTGATAAGACCACAGCTAACCATTTGTTTCTTTTGGACCTGACAAACACAATCTCAACTTCACTTTCACAGCTTCACACACTGGCTTCTCCAGGCCTCCATGCAGGGATTATTCTGCTAAACTCTTGGCCTAAGTAGTTTTCCTTAACCATGAAAGAAGACTCTCTAACCACTTCCTTATATCCTTCCTAACTCTCAGTTCAGAATCACGTGGCTGTAGCTGCCAAGTTCTACTTCTTAATTGAGCTGAAACCTGGTCCTCTTTATGACTTGCATTTGGATTAACTTTGCCTTCTTGATGATTTCAAGGAAACTCTCCAGGCTTGCTTTTGTTGCTGTTTGCTGGTTTTTCCCCCCACAGATTGCAAGATTAGCTGAGCTAGATCTTTCCCTGAGGTCACCACTCCCTGTATTCCATTAGCATCATTGTTTTCTTTAAACTTTTCATCTCCTTGAGCACAAGACTTGATTCCTACATTCCATTTCCTGGTGTTTCTGTTTCCTCAAACTGTACACTTTATATTGCTCTGCTCAGTTCCCTCCTCTTCATTATAGATCTCCATATGAGTGATCAGTAATAGCTGTGTGACTTAGTCTATTCTGGGGTATCCTGAAATCTCTTCTTCCAAAGTCATTAATCCAAAACTCTTCAATTTAATCTTAAGCAGATTTGTAGGATGAGGGCAAAAAAAACAGCCACAGTCTTTGCCAAAATATCACAAGCATGATCTCAAGGTCAGCTGCTACTATTCATCCCCTTGAAACCTCTTAACTCATGTGTGCACAGTCCAAAGCACACAGCACTATCATTGCCCATGTTCCTACAAGGATATTCTATTATATGCCATTCAACTGCTTTTCTAGTCCAAGGTCCCAAAATCTTCCATATCCCTCCAAGCAACAGCGTGATCAATGCTGTCACACTTTTGTCACTTATGGACCAAATTCTGTCTTACTTACTATTCTATTGCTGTGAGGAGACACTATGACCAAGGCAACTCTTATAAATCAGTCATTTGATTGGTGACTTGCTTTCAATTGCAGAGGATTAGTCCATGATCGTCATGCTGGGAATCAGACAGGTATGGCTCTGGAACCATAGCTGAGATCTTTACATCCTATGTCACAGGCAGTAGGCATAGTTAGAGACATTGGTCATATATTGAATCTCTAAAACCCAAAGGACAACTCCCAGTGATACACCATCTCTAACAAGACCACACATTCTAATCCTTCTCAAACAGTTCCACTAGCTGGGTAGCAATCATTCAAACATATGAGCTTATGGGGGCATTGATATTCAAATCATTACAACACCAATAGCAATACAGATCTATCTTCATCTGCTGCTGACACCAGTGGCTGAACACATAATTTGGCACACTTTATCCAACGTTATGACATACAGTGTTTCACACCTTCCAATTTCCTTGAAAAGACTGTTTATCATGTGTATCATCTTGTTGTGTTTGTTTATATATTTTACCACCTACATAGATTTAAGAAAACATATCAAGATTTCTTTATGTGCTTAATTAAGACAAACTACATAATTTCATAAATGCCAACGGGGAAAAAATCTCACTAAGTTCTACTGTTTGTAAGATAAAAGCACGGGGAAAAAGGCAAGAGAGCTACACTTGTGCTTGATTACCATATGTTCTCCCCATCAAGATCATGTGTTTCTATTCTACAGTTGACTCTGTGTCCCTAAATCTCCATGTACAACTATTTGATTCCCTTCCAGACAGCACATTTCAATATTTTGATAATGACTTCATGTAGTTTTCCAGCATAAAATGTAAAATAGTTACTTCTGAAATTTTTAAAATCAAATATCAATTTAGCATTCAGATGGTCTGAGTTCTCTATCTTATATCATACTTCACAATGCTGTTTTCATTGACACTGTCAGCTGATATGTGCTCACCGTTTGCTATATATCTCAGTCTGAGTGCAAGCAATGTAAAAAACATTTTGAACTTAGTGCCATTCTGACCTGACTTTAATATAGTTACTTTAATGGAAAATAACGGTGATGTTGAGGGGCAAAAATATATAAAATTTTAAAAGATCTCTTCTTACCTATTTAATTTTCATTAAGCATCAATTCTATAATTGACGTAGGACAGAAATTTGAAATTCTCCTCCCTTATAAAAAATTAGTGGTGCTTATTCCTGTTTCTGTGGGACCCATGAGGGAAAAATGATTTCACACTTTTAAATGGTTATATGTGTGCCTGCATAACCTCTCTGATTTTGCCTCTTGATCAGAAAAGCTTCAAATATTTATTATGTGTCCTACTAAGAAGTTTACTGGCCTCTGACCTACAGGAAGGATTGCTGGGACTTTAATGCCTGTGTTTACTGGTGTCATCAATTACTCCCTCTGACAATATAAGCAATGGAGATGAGTGGTGGAAAGGACTTATGGGAAATACTTAGATGTGTTCTACATCCCTTCAACCCTGTTTACTGTTTATTTAATTTCATCATCTTTTGTTGTGGTGAATGAAAATGTTCCTCTTAAGCTCAGATATTTGAATCCTTGTTCCAAATTAATGGTGCCATTAGTATAGGCTTCAGAGATGTGCTCTTACTGGAGGAAATATGCCGCTGGGAATGAGCTACGATCATTTAAAGCCTCACATCATTTACATTTGGTTTTCTCTGCTTTCTGTTTGTGGTTCAAGACATGAGCATTCGGCTTCAGGCTCCTGATACCATGCCTTTTCTCTGCCACATGCATCCTATCTCACTGAAACCATAAACACAAGTATTGCAGTAAGAATTATATACCTGAATATTCTTCATTAGATAATGTTTCCCATATAAAACATTACAAATGGTTGACACACTGTACATTGAACTTGGATATATCCCTGTTTGAATGGATATAACCCTTAAGAACTAATAGCAATAAATATCTGTATTACCATGAAATATATAACTCCCTAGGGTCTCATTCCCATTTGTAGTAAACAGACATTCACTCCTTTCCCATACAGTAAAACAAAACAAGCAATTGAAGCAATTATATTTACTATAAAATATTAACTGTCGACTTTCTAGAATATATAACATAAAATATAAAATCCATGATACTTTAATACTCCAAGGACAGGTCACAGTTCAAATTATAATTATTTCTCTCAATGCTAAACAGTTGATCTGAAGTTGAGGTTCTGATTGACTCTTCACTAGTGAATAACTGATTGAATACACGTGGATATCTAAATGAAGAAAAACCTCTGGAAGTTCCTAGAAAGTAATGGAGTCTCATATTCTGGGAGGGTGGATTTTAACCAGAGTTGCTTATCAGATCTTAGAGCTTCCAAATGACAAAGCTCCACACAAAACCAAAAGTATCCATACATAAAGACAGTCTGGGTGTTTTAAGAATAACCTAGAAGATTTTCATGTGTAGCCGTGTAGACTGGGAGTTACTGTTTTGGCAATGATTTGTAAAATGCGGTCTCCAGTCAGCAATATCAGCAACAGCTAGAAACTGGAAAGTCTCCCTCTGCCTAACTGAAAGCTTGGGTCTGACGGTTAGCAACATGTGCCTTCAAAAACCTGTCAGCTATTCCTGACACATTGAAGTTGGAAGGTTTTTGAGTTGTGTGAAAGATTCTTGAGAACAATTTTAAGCATTTATGAACCAAGTGTAGAACCTAATAAAAATGCAGAACCTGCATGGAGAACCTGAATAATGTACATCTGGTAAAAAATGAATGGAGGAGAACAAGGTGGAACTTAAGATTTTGTGTTTCTGGTAAAAATGAATGGAGGAGAACAGGGTGGAACTTAAGACTTTGTATTTCTGGTCAAAATGAATGGAGAAGAACAGAGTGGAACTTAAGACTTTTTGTTTCTAGCAAGTTCCAAGGCAGTACAGGTGTCTACAGAGAAGGCTCTGACTAGACCTGGTCTGGGGTCTACTGTTTATTTGTTGCTTTTCTTTACAGCATTACTACCAATTGGCTACTAAGGGTAATAGCCTGGAATCATAATAAACATAAGTAGAAAGATTCGCCCAGCTTATAGTAAGTAAGAGAACATGATCATACTTCTGTAGCACATACAATGGTGGAAATCAAACAGCTAACAAAAGTATTGTGAATCTAGTTAGGGATAGCCTTGTGCAAGCCTCATGACTTCTTATTCTCTACTTTTATTCTGAATAAAGTCGTTTGTGCTCAAAACTGTGATGTTCTATAAAAAGAATGTTTAATGCCCCCACCATTATTATATGCTTTGAAGTAATATTAGGTTATGGGTGGTATCTTTTGTCTTTGCTTCTGATTCTTAGAGCAATGTTTGGCAGATTGTTATTCATAAATATTTATAAAGATTATCATGTATAAACTTTATGATTGTGGTAACTGTCCTTATGGAAGAAGTCTATGAAATCTTGCTTGTTCTTCTTCCCATAATAAGCAGATGCATCTAAGAAGAGACAGGTCCCTGCATAACAGTATTGTATTGATACCTTGGTCATGGACCCATTATCTATAACTATAAGAAATAAGTTTCAGTTGTTTTTAGCTACCTATCTATGATGTTTATTACAACAGCCTAATACATAAAGATTTGCCTCTGATAAGCTTTGTTTTACTATCTAATGATCATTCACTATATTCCCATACTCTATTTAGAATGTTCTGACCACTGCAAGGGTTGAAACTCGTAAATATTCAAGACATGACAATGTTCTCAAAATGCTTAGATCATAGCAGGTTCTTACAACCACTTATTGAAAGCATAAAAACAAGCTTGTAAACAGTTTTCCCAGAAGACACTTCTGTATTGAAACCAGGTAGATGTCTATTTTTCTCTTTTTCAGTCATGAGAAGTACACACACACACACACACACACACACACACACACACTGAAAACTCTTGCTTTCCATAGCCACCAGCAGTAGCACAGACTTGCACACAATTCCTGTCCTGCTGTATCTCTAATGCATTGACCCCCTTATGCTTGAACAAACCACATGGAGTGAGCATAAAATGCCAGTAGATTTAAAAGCATTGAAAGGACTCTACTCTGAGAAGAGCAGCATTTTTATTTTGAGCTGCAATTTACAGATCTTACGGATTGTCATTTTGTCCCTTCCCCTGTTATTAAACTTGAAAAGCGAAATGGGCAAAAATTTTGAAAGGGCAATAGCAAGTGACCAAAGAAAATGAAATTTAATATTTTACAGGTTCGGTATTTTTGTGACATTTGTTTGCAATGCTTGTCCTTTATTTCTAAAACCAGAGAGGCAAGATAAACACTTGCACTAAGAATTAGAACTAAAAACAAAGGATATTCTTGAGACAAGAGGCTCAGCCTATGGGGAAATCATAAAATCTGACAGTCACCTCACTAGAAAAGTGTGAGTATTTTAATTAGGCCACGAAAGACAGAATGACTAAATAGATTTGACTTACACTGACCACGTTACCCAGGACACAATTGAAAGTCTAAACTTGATAGCCATGAAAAGGATACAGTCTAGACTAAGCTAATCATGCACACCACTCTGAAAAGTTGAGCCAGATACAAGCATGGACCACTCTGGATCTCAGAAAAGAGCTCTAGGCTTGAAACAAACACAGTATGTAAGTACTTAACTACAGACCCACATGAGACTGCCTGGGTAGGGCAGATGAAAAAGGCAAAGCCATCTTAGGAGGAACCTTTAATAAGTCTAAAATTTAATGGTGAGAAAAGCTGTTGTGGCTTAGTCTTTCTGACCAGATTTTATCTTAATCTAAAAATAGGCTGTCAGCAAAATGGAAAATAACAAATGAACAGAGTTAAATACATTAGTGCCTTTATTTCATGTGGCAAGAAACAGCAGAAAAATAAAACAGCCTAGTACAGTCACTAATTTAAATAAACGATGGAGAATTTTCAAATATGCAATCAAAGCATATACTTAGGTCTGATTTTCAGCTTACGCAAAGATGTTTAAAGACTAAAGAGGTAGCTTATTGAATGAAGCACTTGCCATGCAAATGTGAGGGCCAGAGCCTGGATCCCTAGAACATATGTAAATCTAGGTATGGCATGCTTTCCCTGTAATGCAAATATCTCCATGGGGAGATGGGAGGAGGAGAGAAGCCCTGGAAGCTTGCAGGCCAGATGGCCTGGCATATGTAGCACAAACTAGAAGCCCATCTCAAACAACGCAGAAAGGGAGAACTGACAAGTGAGGTTGTCCTTTGACCTCTACATGTATGCAGTGTCATGTATATCACACTCATATATACATACACAATACACACACACACATCATAAACATACATCAAAATTGATGTTCATCTGTCAAAATATATTTTCTATGTCTACTAGAAAGTTTAGCCTTCTCCAAAGTTTAAAATGAAATTTGTTTGTTATTTAGAGGCCCTATTGACTTCTGTGGGCCATTCCTCATTACCATATTATGTTGGGAAGAGGACTATGCCTGAGATATAAAACCCAGATTTCTGAGATACTAGCAGGTGAGAAGCTCCACTATAAACCTCTTTGGTTTTTAGAGAGAGGAGAGAGTTGGTAATGGAGGGAGAGTGTGGTGTCTCTTCCCTGCCTACAGTGAATGTGCTGGTGCCTCTCTCTCTGCAGAAGCCTCTTCCAGATGACACTCAGGAAAGACTGGATCCACAGGGAAAATCTCTGATGTGCTTGTGAATTCCTAACCAAGAGATCCAGGCTGTATAGGGAGGTGAGGAAGCACAAAGCTGACTTTAGTGAAACATTTCTAGGAAGAAAATAATCCTTCTAGGCATTCATTTCAAAGCCCATTCCATATGCCTTTAAATAATAATAATTTTTAAGAAACCCCAGAAGTGTATGTATCATCACTCTGAAAGATCAGATAGCTTTAATGCTGGCTTTTGCACCTGAGTAAGTATAAGCATGAGGATTTTTTTTTCCTGTTTAAATCCATTGGCTGCTCTGGTGCTTACATGAGCATACCAAAGAATCAGCTACGAAACACCCACCTAATGACCTCATCGTAGTCTCTCCGCTCTCTCAACAGGATTCTCAAATCTTCATCTTCGTGACCGTTTTATATTTACATCTTAAATAGTCCTGAGAATGTCTTAGACTAATAGAATGGATGAAAGCACAGTTGAAAGTACATGTACCACCGTCAACCATGGTTTGGTAATCTGTACATTAGGTTTCTGATTCATATTTACTTCTAAGCATCTGCTTTTCTATGGACACGGGCTCTCTGTTGTGTTTCAATTTTCTTATTCTAGCTTTGTCTAAGTTAGTATATTTATGTGTTTCAACAAACTTAACATATAAGGATGGAAAATTCCTAAGCTGATGTCAATGTGCCAACTTCATGGTATTTGTGCTGTGTGGTTAGAACTCAGCAGTAGACTTGTCTCTGGTTACAGTCCTCCAGTGAAGAGGGTTCTAGGGGTCTGACAATGCTGGCATCATGATATACTCCTGCTACATTGGGCAAAGCAGGCAGCCAGAGCAGAGATCTCAGCACACATAAGGAAAGATTTATAGACATGGCAAGAGAGCATTGTGCCTGTTCCCTTCTTTAAATAATTATGACTTTCCATGAATCTCTTTCTAAATCAACTACAGAATGACAAATATCTGGGCAAAGAAAAGGCCACAAAAAATATCACTTACAGTAAGCACTATTGAGGTTTTAGCAGTGCGGTATTGAATTCTCCGTTGTACTTTCTGCATATGATTCATTATGTGGGATGCACCCCACCTCTCCACACACCATATATTTCTCCCATTATCATTCCGAGAGGAGTTTAGAGCCTCCTTCTTTCTGTCAAGTTCATTCTTTTCTCAATATGAGGGGTCAGGAGTAAAATATGTCAGTGTATTTTTCATTGAACAAGTTGAGGAGCAAGAATCAAAGTATTTGACTAATTGAATCCATGATGTGAGGACCCAGGAAAATAACTTACAGATGTATGTTTCATTTAACCATGAAAGCTTACATTAAAGAAAATCTTGACATTTTCTTGACTCAATACCACATCTTGGAGTTTGTTCTATATTGGGATTCTTAACGTTAAGTTTGCATTCTTTCTGCATAGTTTACCTTAATGCAGGCTTGTTCTCTATCTACCTCATTCTTCATTCTACAACTCCTTAGCATCACATGATTTTATGGATCTTTAACTTTTTTTCCTCCAAGGCAGCTATTATGTGCTCTAATTATCTACTGGATGTCTTTCTCTGTTTGGATGCCCACAGATGGGCTCCAAATCCCCCATGTCCAGAGTGCGATTAATCACCGTTGCTTCACTGTTAATCCCTGTACATCTTCTAGGTCAAGGTGATTAAAAATGTTAGAGGACCAGCGATGGTCAGGGCTGGCTGGAGCTGGTTCACGGGGAAGTCAGTACCGAATCTCAGAATAAGCATTTAAAAACTTTCACAGCTATTTAGCCCTGCTACAAACCTCTAACTGCATGGGGCTGCTTCTACCCTCAGATCTTGTTTTCATTTTATAGAATACAAAAAAGAAGTTAAAACTAGTATTTTATCACAAATAATGTGAGAACAGTAACTGTGAAACTCAGAAAACAGCACCAGCCTTTAAGCAGATCCCAAGCTAGAGAGAAGAGTCTAGAGAAGCAAGTGAAGAATTAAAGTATGCTTTCTGAGAAAAAATAAGTTATGCTTGCTAACTTTTGTCTTTATTGGCCTACTTCCTGTTAGGATTGTCTCTCATCGTTCCACACCTGGGGCTCTCCAACCATTGCCTTTGCTTTGCTATTGTTGGGGGAAGATTGTTTTTAAAAATTCTTTTTCATATTATATTTTAATAAGGATTTCCCTTTCCCTTAACTCCTGCCAATCTAATTGCTTCTTTTTATAGTAACAATGTATAAACAAAACTTTGAGCAAGATTAGAGAGAAAGTTCAGTGCTTAACAATATTGGCTGCTCTCTCAGAGGATGTGGATTCAGTTCTTGGCACTCACATGGTGGCTCACAGCCTTCTGTAATTCCAGTTCCAAGGGATCTGATGCTCCCTGCTCCCCACCCTGGGAAGCACACACCTACATGATGTGTGCATACAATATGGATGAAATGTTAAAATAAATTAAATGTTAAGATAAACAACCTTCACCCATGCCATGGTCCCTTTAAAGCTCCTATTCAGCTGTGCTAACCCCATTAGTGTGTGATTCTTCTCTATTTCCTCTGCTGAAAACCTTAACAAATGACCAATGGTTTTCTTATTTCTAAGGTTAACATTGCACAGTATCTGAAACAGTTAACCAGCCACTTCATCTGCCCAATGGGCCTATCTTAAATCTATAAGTAAAATGTGAAGTTATCTCTCAATATGAAGATTCAAAATTGCCCTTGCAGAGATTATGAGACGCCAGTGTGTACAGCAAGTAGAAAGGCAGTCATACAGCATTGAGGGTTTAGAAGCACCCAGTGCTCTGCTTTCTCCAGGGACTGCCACTGTGCTGCAGTGGGAGGAATTGATCAGATTGACCTCCCTTTTCTCCTTTAGTGGTACAAGGTTCTCTGTAGAAAATACGTTGATAGGGAAGCAAGGAGGACCAAGTTCCAGGCAGCATTAATATTTAAAGACTTGGCAGGAAAGATGTTTACTGACAGCATGGAGGATAAACAATAGCAGCCAGATGGAAGGATGCACTTGGAAAGTACCAACCAAAAACTTCTACATAGAGCTGAAAGAGTTTTAAATGGTAGGTGCGGTCAGTAGCAGGGACTGTAAGCAAATTATGCTGTGCAAAGCAGGGAAGCACATGATTGGGTGTAAAAGTTAAGAAGCCACTGGAGACTTTATCAAGGCCAGTTTCAGCAACACCCTGGGAAGTCCTTGCAGCCGCAGCTTCTGCTGAATTGGACACAAACACCACTTCAGGCAGCACGGAGAACTGTGCTAGTACCCACAGTATTCCCAAAGCCATAAAATACATGACCACAATTAGTGGGCAGGAGCAAATCTCCTTGGGAAAACCTTTCTCTGCACATTACCATCCCAAAGGCTCTGACCTAAGAGTGTTATCTGTCATCATCTGCTTTACAGCATAAACCACCCAGGCCCCATGGAAGGGAGTCCATCGAGACTTCAGTAAGGCTAGTTTTCCCTTGGAGAACTTGACTTCTAGAGCTGCATCCCTGACTGTGCATCCTCACTATTTATTCTTGTTTTCTTCTCCAACATTCATTCTTTCTGCCTAAAAGCAAAGAAAAAGGGATATGGTCTATTAAAACAAATCTCAAGCTTACTCAGGAAGCATTTCATGAAATCATTCTAGATGTAGCTGTATTACAAATGAGAGATAGCCTCACATCAGAGTGGCCCCTGCTCTGTTCTAATTTAGTGCCACCCATTTTATGACTACTAGACTTTTTTGAACGGCTGTCAACCAAAGACATAACAATATCCAGCTGCCTACCTCACAGGTAGGTAGGCCGGGGTAACTTTTTTCTAGCTGAAGAAATGTAACCAGAGACAAGTTTGCCAGAAATAGCTAGGTGGCCATGGTAGAGCTTTTATAGAGAGAGAGTCACCAGGGTCAAGCATCCTGGTTAGCTGAGAGACCAGCTGGAAAGCACTCATCTGTCAGCATCTTCAAACCGGAAAGGAAGTCCTTTATAAGTAGAAATTCATTTTAAGTGACAAGATTTGTGATGATTTAGCTCAGTCAATAAGTTGTGTGTTGCCCAAGCAAGAGGAGATAAACTCTATCCTTCAGCATTTCAGCATCCATGTTTATAAAAAAGCCATAAAAGGCAATGTATGCCTATAATCCCAATATTAAATAGGCAGCGACAGGACAATACTACCTCAGCCAAATCAGTGAGCTACAGTCTCAATGAGAGATCCTGTCTCAAAAACTAAGGTGAAGAGAGATCGAAAAAGAGACCTGACCTGGATTTCTGTTATACACACACATACAGACATACAACACATACATTAAACATGCTAATATGGGTATACATATTTAAACACTTGCATATGTATACAATATACATACACTCAATTTTAGGTATGATTTGTTTTTGCATGACATAACTTTGGCCCTCTTTAATATTAAAAGCACCATATCATTTTAACACTTAAAAGAACTATTTTCTAAGATTTCTTCTTTATACAGATGAAACTCATCTGTGAGTATATGTGGCATATCTACTGTCACCAAACTACTGTATGACACAGAAAACCCTTCAAGGCAGGTTCCCAGAGATTTGTTCTTTGGCTTAGTCACTGTAACAAGGATTCCAGTTTAATAGTATCCAAATAGCAGCATAGGTCACTGGTGAAATAACATACCATTACCACCACTTAAAAAAGACTATGTATAAACATGCATAAAGTAAGTATGTCTTACTAAACAAATATCATTGAAAATGTATATAGGTGGCTAACACTGGACTCAGGAAAACTTTGCTGTGTCTCTGTAATGTCTTCAGTGTAACTAGTTGGAATTTGGCACAGTTGCCTTCATTGACATATACACAACTGATAGAAATGTAGAGCTGTGGAACATAGTTCCGATGGATACACTCTACAGAACACTCCCATACCTAAGGCTCAGCGATATTGCAGGAGTAGGCAGACTGAGAGCCAGAGGTTCAGAGAGTTTGCTGTGAGTTGGTGTCACCTAGTAATATTGGAACCTACTCCTATAAAGTCTCACGAACAGGACTGTCTCATTGTGAGCTGAACAAGTACACCAGGAAGCTTGCCAAAGTGAATGGGGAAAAGACCACAAGGTCTCAAACCTACACAAAGAATTAGAGGCAACTGAGAAAAGCTGGGAGTAGGAAAGGTAGTCTTCCCCCAAGGAAGAGCACACCAATTGGTTGTCCAGTGCCAAACACTCAGCCCTGAAAACAAACATACAAGTAATATCTTATGGGCTAAACAGGTTATATTTATAACATATATGTATATACATACACATAAACATGTATTCATATGATAGCAATCACTGAAAGAAAATGACCATGAATTTTAAGGAGAAATATGGAAAGGTTACAGGGAGGAGAGGGAAGGAAAAATGTTGCAATCATATTGTAATCTCAAAATGAAATGTAAAAAGTGATTTTTAGATTCTTGTTATACCTAAGATATCTTCAATGTTATATTAATATGTTTAATGTAATGTTTGTTTTTACCTTTGTTCTTGCTGAAGAAGAAAGTGAAAGCATAGGAAACAACATGGTTATCCAAATTCATGCTCCCTAGCTGAAGACAGAAGGAAAACAACAATAGTAGCTCATCTGTTTCTACCAGATTCCATGTGCTGCATTAACAGAGTCCACCCTGCCTCTTCACTAGAGAGAACAACCAGGCATAGTGTGATGCCGTTTCATTGGAGTACAGAAAGAAGAATACTTCCCTCTACAAAGACAATCAGAAAGCACTCAAAAGAGAAAATGTCCAACGTGCAAGTGTGTAACGGAAAGGGTGGTTGCCTCACTAGTAATGCCGGTTAAGGCTTACACAGCAAACTACCTCTTCAGGGTCTGCATGTTTGTCAGACACCTGGGAGGGTGATTTTTGTTAGAAGAACAAATTAACAGTCTTCGGGGATTCTTTATTATTGTTGAGTAAGGGTTAGGGACGAAGCAAAACAGAGAGAAGAGAATTGCTGTCCCTTACATAAGACTGAAGTTGTCTCCAGGATTTCTCTGGGGACAGGTGTGATAAAAACAATGTCATTCTCACTTTGCTTTCCCATGTGGTCTTGCGAGCCATTAGGATGCACAATCTCCCCTTATGTGCCTATGTATCTGTGAACAAACTTTCCTTTTCACAGGCCTTTAATCTTCGATAAAGTACTAAAGCCATATATGTTCCAATGAGACTCTATTCTAAACCTTATCTCCAGTATGAAAGAGAGGCCCCAAATTCCAACCCTCTCTGATAGAGATTTCTTTAGTTTTTAATAGTCAAATGTTAATATTCTTTCTTTTGGAAGGATTCATTGAAAAATAACAATGTACTGCAAATAAATTTGTGTATAGTTAGGAAAGTACGTTCAACAAACATCTTCTATGATATGTGCAGGACCACAAAAGCATCAAAACTCCGTGATCCTACCCTCAATGCCCCAAGCCTCCAAGGTAATAGCTTCTCTCTCCTGCTTAGCTTTAGCTTTACCTTCGTTGATGTACTGGTAGAGACTTTTTAGGAAGTGTTATGTCCTATTGAAACCAAAGATGACCTCAAGTACCATGTAGTGACTTATATCCATCTTAAGAAAGGCCTTTTTGTCTGCTATGAGAATCGCCTCAACATTAAAGTATCACAGAAACTTGGAGAGACACACTGATTATCCCTTCAGTGGCAACTGATGCCATGGTAAGTGCTCAATACTCAACAATCATAGCTTCCCCTCCGTGTCCACAGAACTTTAGAAATTTGTCCATCATGCATTATTCCAGTACTGTCTGTCACTTTGCATAAAGTATAAGTACTTTGGGTTGTATGTTTCTGTCTCCAGCACTGACATTAAAGTAATGTTCAGATGTAGGTTGAGCAGGTAAAGGAACACATTTCTACAATGAGTAGTAACTCAACAGTAAGAAAAGAGTCAACACATGAGCTACACAGATGATAAGAAAGCTAGTATTGAAGATTTCAACTTTTTATTCACAAGTTGTACATTCATGGATCCTTCAAGAGACCCTAGAGCATTCTTTCCAAGGAAGACCTGTTGTCTAGATGCTTAGAACAACCTATTTCCAGACCAGAGAAATGGTCTGACTGCTTAGTGATTTTTTACAACCCTTAGAACCTGAGTTTGATCTGTAGAACCCATAATAAAAGAATCATCATGGTAGTATAGGTTTTAATCTCAGGGCTGCGAAGGTGGAAATTAACTTATTTACCAGCTATTGTGGTCTACCAGCTAAGTTCTAGGCCAATAAAAGACTGTGCTGAGAGAGAGAGAAAGAGACAGAGAGGGAAAGAGAGAGAGAGAGAGAGAGAGAGAGAGA